>NC_056728.1:86270236-86325236 GCF_019279795.1 Protopterus annectens
CCCTGCTAATAGTTGGTGTAAACTAATATGCTTTGTCTTTTATTTCTTTCTCTATGTACTTCTGCTCGAGTATAGTAAGTGTTAGCATCCTGTAGCTTTTTTCAATATTATGAAATTCAGTATTTTGAGTTTTCAGTATTTTGAACTTTCAGGACTTTGGCTTCAGTATTTTGAATTTCAAGATTATGATCTTTCAAGATTTAAAAGCTGACCCATACATACATACACACAAATATATATATATATATATATATATATATATATATATATATATATATATATATATATATATGTACACACACCCACACACACACACACACACACACACACATATATATGTGTATATATGTGTGTGTGTGTGTGTGTGTGTGTGTGTGTGTGTGTGTGTGTGTGTGTGTGTGTGTGCGCATGTATTTGTTGTCAATATGTATATACGCATGAGTGTGTATATGTGTGTGTGTGTTTGTGTGTGTGTGTTTGTGTACAGCATATGCTGGGAGAGTGTATTTGTGCAGTTGAATGTGCACATAGACATATAGATGTATTGCCAACACATACACACACAGACACACGCACACACACAGACACACACACACACAAACACACACACATACTAATTCCTTGGGTCTATGTTACATGAATGAATGATCAAAATGTCGAGTACAACATACTCGACAACCTTTGATCGAACGTTCATGTAATCAGACACTCCAAATGTCGAAATTTGGAGTTCCAAAATGTTTTGGTCGGCCATCCTAGTCAGTGTAGCATGTGACGGAGACATGCTACACTGTTTGAAATGGCTAGGTAAGAGTCTGCTTTGTTTAATATACAAACTCCGAGATCACTGTACATTGGGAAAAGGGCAATTTCCTGGTAATTGCTTGTTGCAATTACTGGGAAATTGCCCTTTCCCCAATGTACAGTGATTACGGAGTTGGTATACTTAGGGGGTGTGGGGATCAAAGCCCCCACTTTGTTTTAAAAGTAGGTGTGTTTGTGTTGGTATGTAAGTGTTTAATGATGTGAGTATGTAGGGGTTTCTATGCATTGTTTGCATGTGTGTGTTTTCTATGTTAGTGTAGGGAAGGTGTGGGACAAACAAATTCTTTTGATTGTGTTTATTTCAGGGTTTTAAGGTTTTGAGGTTTTGAACTTTCAATCATAGTGTGTCGAGTATGTTGTACTTGACATTATGATCATTCATTCTTGTAACATAGACCCTAATTCCTTAATTATGAGGCATCCTTTAACTTCTTATGCAGCAAGGTAATTCTTAGTCTGTTATTGTCCATGTACTTTTTTGCCTGCCCATTAAAAGTGACATACCTGTTATGCTCAGGGCAACAGTGTTGTTCACCCATCCAATCATTGATATTCTGGTAACATGCTCTATTCTTTTCAGGGCTATGGGTTAGCCAAAGCCTGGCTTGGTTGCCAGTGGCAAAAGAAATTTGAGCACACATCATGTAAATAACTAAGCTGAAATGCTTAACGATGCTTATCTAAAGTCCTTAAACTTTGGATTTTGGGTTTTAAAATATAATATATGCACACACGTCATCTGAATGGAGAGATGCTAAAATCAGCAAGAAAAGCAGAGTAGTATTGTTGGAATTGAATTTACCCTCAAGTCTTGGTGAGTAACTTCAGGAGGTGGAATACTGTTTTTGCAAAATCTCATCAAGGCGATACTGATATATAGACTATTTTACATAGCATGCATCACAGACAGAAGTAGGTTAAAAAATAAAAAAAAAGACAAAAGACATGGAAACATTCCTACAATGGGGTTAGGACCGGCTCAGGGGAAGAATGGCCTTCCTGTTGTAGAAGGAAGTAGTAGTCCACAAAAACTAACGGTCCAAAAAAAGAGCCATAAAGGTGAAAGACTGGATTATTGATGAGAAGGAAGAAGTTATGTATTGTTACTATTATTCAAGAAGCCCAGAATTTCCAAATAGAAGATATTCAAAAAGACTGATAGAAACATTAGAGCAAAGAAAAATAATTGCATGAGAAAAACAAACAGTCAAAAGCTTCAAATGCAAGTTTGTGTTCATTAATGCAACAAATCCTGAAAAGCACTATATAGACCAAGATACTTTGAGCCATTTGGAAAAAGATATGAAAGATGAAGCGTGAAAATATAAAGAACAAAACCTGTAGATTTTTGAAGGACATAAAAAAGAATCATGGACATGGGAAAGAAAAAGATCTGATATGGTGCAATATTTACGCAAAGGAAAAAGACAAACTAATCAATACAAAAAAGCAAATCTAAATATATTTGAAGATAAATACAGGCAAAGACACCTATATATTGAAAAATTCACAAAACAAAAAAAACAAGATAACAAAGGCGGAATGTAGAACTGATGATTAGTGAAGTAGAAATTATACAAATAGAAGCTGAAGTTATGGAATACCTGTGAAGTGAAGATTTGGTGTAGAAAGCCTAACACAGGTTATGTCGCAACATGATAGAACAATGAGTCCCCAAAGTAAGGAGAAACAGGTTGAGTGGGAGACATCTGAAGAAGAAATATGGACATGGGAAAGAAAAAGAGATTTACTATGGTGCAATATTTATGCAAAGGAGAAAACAAAATTATTCAATACAAAATAAAGCAACATCAAATATATTTGAAGAGAAATACAGGCAAAGACATCTGGATATGGAAAATTTTTCAAAACAAAAAATAAGAAATCGAAGGGGAAGTAGAAAAAATGATTAGCAACAGAGAAGTTAAAGAAATAGAAAATAAAGTTATGGATTACCTATAAAGTGAAGGATTTAGTGTAAAAAAACAACTCTGGTAATGTCACAGCATGATGTATACCTGTCAACCTGGGAACATCAAAGATAGGTACAAATGGGCAAAAATCTGTATGCTGATTAACATAAAATTTGTATACATAATTATGTAACCCCACCCCCTCCAGTGGAATTGTGGGATACCCACATTTAAAAGCAAACTGAAGAACAGACAACAAAAAATATGATCATGAAACACAACATAAGAAGAAGTACAATAGTGTTTTTTTATATTAATATTTGAACTTGGGCAAAACTAAAATACAATTGTCTTTTCTAAAAATAAAATTAACTGCAGCTGTGCTTCTTCCGTCTTCATTAAATAACATAAAATATATACCAGAACAAAACTGTTTTAGTTATATTATTAACATCTGAACTTGTATTAAACTTTGAACTTGTATAAAATGAAATACACAGGATGTAGTATACTATTCATAGAAATAAAGCTCCCTCCCAAGATGTTATGCTGCTAACTTGGAAATTTGTCCAATAAAATGCATGTAACACACATGCCTATATGATGCCCTTATAGTTACACAGTTTACTTTGCAGTCGTCAGTCTGATATATAATTATACATACAAACACAATACAATATTTGACTTCAAGTATATCCACATTTAAACTTTAAACTTCAGTCCTGGATAAAATTGGTTGCACTTGCTGTGGGTGCGGGCTGGGGGACATAAAATGTTCAGTGCCAGATGGCAGTACTTACAAGTACATCTCATGATCTCATCGCACTCCAAACAAATGCAGCAGGCCAATGTTACTGTTTATCCCCTTGTCAAAGCAGTGGAAAAGTTAATGACTTAGTAGCTAGATGTCTTCCATGTGCTTCTTACAGATACCCTTCCTCCTTTCCTGCATAATTTTCTTCCCTGGCAATGTACTTTCTGGATAGTGAATAGATAATTCAGTTATCAAAATCCCTGACCATAAAGGACTGGTCATACTGGGTCTTTCCTTTGGGCCTGATAAAGGCCTTGGATACAGTTGATTACAACATCTTACCAGACTGGGTTTGTTGCATAAATCTCAGCAATGATGCTTCTTCTTGGTGCTACAGTCACCCAAATAATTGGATTCAGTCAAGTTGTGCACAACAATTTCTGTCTAACGTGTAATAGCTCAAGTAATGGCTCAGGTTCTTAAAGGTGGCAAACAATTTCTTCTATTCTTTCTTTATGTTAATTCTAAGACAATGAACTGCAGAACAGGTACAGTGACACCTGGATGACACAGACTCACCTAATAACTTTCCACAAACTGAGACAGGGAAGACAGGGCTCAGACTTGCTTTGCAATAGGTGATAAATGGTAGCTAAATCAGAAACAAATTGTCCGTAGTGTTGCCAATCAATTTATTTTTGATGGTAATTAGATAAACAATAAAGATAAAGCATAACTATCCCCTCCCCCAACAAATAAAAAAAACATCCAGGGAAACAAACAGTGTGCTCCACTGCCCACATTTTCACAGAATATCTAGATTTTTGCTTTATATTTTTGGTCTCTTCCTCATAAAATGTATGCTTTTCTGGCAAATAATTGAGGACTGAAGTCACTAAATAATGACAGATATTTGAGTTTCTGACTTTATGTCTTCAGAAAATAAATGCGAATGCAAAACTTGTTATTCTAGATATTTCCTAAATTTATAAGTGCAGTATTTTAAATTTGTCCCTGATTTTGGGCCCTTGTTCCACTATTATTTGGGCTTTGTCTAGATTTTTTACATTTAGAGTTTAAGAGGTATGGGCTGGAACATAACTTTTGTTAGCCAGTCATAGGAAAACAAAACATGACAAAACTAGGTCTGTTCTACAGAACTTAAACCTGCTTAATAGTCCTGTCCGAGTACAGGATGGTAAACAATGTTACTGCTGCCAACACTCCTACATAGGGGATGTACTGTGCTTGATTACAAGAAAGGATTCTACATTTAAAATAAGATATCCAGTCCTGGACCAGGCCAGATGTAAACTTGTGTTACAGCTTTGCTTTGTATCACTAGTAGTCAATAGTTCAGCGGTAGTTAACAATGTGTCAGGTAAAAAGCACTTACAACCTCTTCTCTAAACCTTACAGTCAGTGCTCACTAAATCTAGTGAATATTGGCTGGACAGGAACTTTTAGACAAACTGAACAAATTTTGATGACGGCTTCCCAAGCACAAAGGATAAAGCAGCACGGATGCTTTGCATAAGATTTTTGCCACTTCACTCTGCAGTCTCGGGCCCATTCCTGTCCATCAATCACTACCTGCATGGAGTCTGCACATTCTCCAAGTGATTGCCCAGAAAAGAAAAAAAAAAGTATAGTTCCCCCCACATCCCAAAGTAAAACATTGTTGACAGATAGTGTTTCAAGTATAAACTGCACAGAATCCGATGACTCTGTCTTGATCACTTGCAAATACATATACTCATGACTCATAGCAAAAAAATAAATAATATACATACATATATATATATATATATATATATATATATATATATATATATATATATATATTGCCTCTGAGGTCACACTAGTTCAGAAAAAGTTTCCTCAAGTCTGTCACACTCAAATGCACAGATGAGCAACCATCTGTAAGCAACTGAGCCATGAGCAGCTGGAATGCAACTAAGTGAAAGACATTGTTATTAGTATTTTTGTATTTACCTTTTATCTTTGCCACAACTGACAATAATACAAAAATAACTATTTTTTTTGGTTATTAAATAAACAACCTTCAATGACTTAATACCCAAACATTACAACTTGCTGCCAGGTGATGATAGCTCATCCTGATATATCTTACATTCAGGGTTTAACTAAATGAACAGCTACTAAATTGCATTAGTTACATATGCCCTTTTAATGCCAAGGTCATAAATGTGAATAAATAGTACAACAAAGGCCATGGGCACAAGTAATAATGCCAAATTTAGTAAAGCAAAATAAATGCTGTTGTTGTCTTTCGGCTTTTCTTGGTTAGGGGTCGCCACACCGGAACTCCAGCATGCTAATGATTGGCAGTAGATTTTCACAAACGCCAAGGTGCCAGCTCGACGTTCAACCAAGGCACGCCCATTTATGCATGTCTTTCGAACACCCACCCATCCAATGGGAGGACGTGCAGACTCCACACAGAAGGCACTCCCCACACTCCAGCCGAGAATCGAACGGGAGAACCTCTTGCTGTGAGGCAACAACGCTACCACTGCACCACCGCGGAAGTCTTTGAATAAATAAATAAATAAATATTATTATATTAAATTAAAAAAGGATCTCAAAGGTAATCATGCCAACAGTATGACATTTTAATGTTTTATTTTAAATAGATTGCAGTTAGATTCCAGTATGCAGATAACTATCTAGTGTAAATAAGTGAGAATACATTGACTGTTAATGTACTAACATAGGTCCACATAATGTCTTTCAAGTTGCAGTCTTCATTTCTGTAAACGTTTTTGGACATCATCACACATCAATCAATAGATTATAAGCTCCAATGTAGTATGTAGCTATGACCAAATATTTAATAGATATAAGCATTCATATTCAGCTAAGAATTCCTCTTCATCTGGTGATTACATCCCATATTCTCATTTATTTTCTAATACATGCTTTACCTTATTCAGTTCACAGAGGAAGTAGAGCCTGTCCCAATAATCAACAGGTTTAAAGCACAGAAGTGAAAGGATAATATTACAGTAGCTCTCATTTGGGACTTGAAACACACACACACACACACACACACACACACACACACACACACACACACACACACACACACACACACACACACACACACACACACACATGCAACACGCGCACCCATACATGCATATGGGAGAGAGATCAGCAGAGAAAGATGTGCATAAAAGTGTAAGGTTGTTGGATGAAAGCACGTGCAAGATCAGTGAATCAGTGTGGGGGTGGGCTGTGTTTGTGTGTGGTAGATAGACAGTGGAATTAGGGAAGTTCTTTTTTCAGCACTGTTGTGGTATCTCCAAGCGTGTTGTCTGGGTTAATAAGTTGTAAGAAGGGGGCATCCTGACCTCCCTTAAAAAGTATTTTTTTGAGAAGTCAGTAGATCATGCATGCTATCGAAGAGTACAGTTCAATGATGCAAGTTCAGATGAAAATGTTTTTTTTTGTGGAACTAACAACATAATAATCAGCTGTAAAATAATAATACAAGAATGCACTAAATATAGAGGTGACATCACTGGCTACTTCTGACAACATCCAAGTATGTTGGAATGATGAGTTTATAGCAGCTAACAAACATCCCCCATCACCACCCATGAATGCACAGAATCCATCAATGTCCACAGTGACTGAAACAGGCTACACACAGCAGTAATAAGGTGCAGTACCGTGGTCTCAGAACAAATTGTAATCAGGTAAATCATCACAGATAAGTAAACATTTGCAAATAACATACTGCAACTGTGACAGAGCTTTAAGATTTTCATCTGCACTTCCTGATTCAGGATGATTCCTGCTTTCAGTAGCTTCCTCACACCCTATTAACTGTAGGGAGCACAGGTGGTCTTAGATGGTGCAATGAATAAACACAAAAGCTATAACAGCAGCCATATCTAAAGAATTTAGCTGAGGGGAGTTGGTTATAAAGCCATTCCAAAGGATTACAGATGGCTGAAAGATACAAAAGTACTGGAGATAAGCAGGAAACAGAAACCGAAGGTCATCTCTCAGGTGACAGAAGCCCAACATAAATAAAGACAAAAGTGGAGAGAGAGGGAGACAGACAGAAACAGAACTGGCTAGAGCAGTAAAGGCAAGTCATAATATACTTTGAGTGATACAGGGAAATACAACTCAAGAAGGGATTATTACAATAAAATGTGGTGGAAAAACTTATGAAGGGTTATATAACTATTATGTCCAATTCTCAGTCTCATTCATTCACAAGTTGCAATACTCGTATGTCTGTCTCTCAAAAAAATTAAAAAAAACAGCCCCATTGCATTTGGCACTTATTTTTTAATTCTTTTTTATGGTAGTATGAGTATGGTACAGTACCTGAAGGAGCCGGGCTAAGAACTGGCTCTGGTGGTGCTACTGCTGCTGGCACTGGTGATGTATTTTTTCATCTTTTGAGTTTGACTTCTTCTTTGAGTCAGTGAGATGAGACCGGGATGAGTCCGACCGATGAGTGCTGTAGTCTGCGGCTTTCCTGCTGGACCCTGCCTGTAAGTGTGCACTGACTGACTGAAGACTGTGTCTGACTTTGCACTCTGCACTAGTTACTACTTACTACCATGAACTAATGAACCATGAATGGCTTGCCTGCATGTGTACTTGCTTAGACATAAACACAGTAGGTACATGACCCCTCAAGCCCAGCTGTATTCTGACAGGCCGTCAGTCTGCTCATGATGCTGACATCATTTTGCATGCCCAGCACATGATGATGTCAAAAAAAAAAAAAAAAAAAGACTGGGAAATTAAAGGTGCCACCCAGGAATTCATGGCACCCCAATATTTTGACCTCAAAACTGGTAAATACTGAGGAATTTGGTACGGTTGAGAGGTATGGCATGATGGAATAATGAGTCTCCATACTAAGGAGAAACAGGTGGAATGGGAAGCATGTGATCATGTGCCATATGAAGATACTCTGGAACCATCAGTAGGAAACCAGTACAAAAGTTCAGTTGCAGTTGCACAGCAAGGAAAGAAGCAGGAAACAGTGGCAACTCTGACTCATCAATGTTGTGGCGTGATGGGCCAGTGTGTTCCCATATGAATGAGCAATGGATGAAGCAGAGTGTAGCTGAAGAGACTATATCATAAGAAGATGTTCTGAAACTTTCTGTAGAATGCCCACAGGAAATGGATAACAAAGACTATCCTCAGTTTAGAGGACAATTATCTAAAGGAAAAACTGCTTGACAATAGAGATGGCGAGACATATTAAGATCAATGAAAGAAATAGATTACAGAAAGTCAAAAAGCCCCAAAATGTTAGAAGTCTGATAAAATAAATAGACATATAAAAAAACAAAAATAACCACCGTGTAAAATATAACTAAAAAAAGTCCAAAACATACACTGTGAAGCAGTAGGAAACACTTTCAGTCAGCCAAACTCTTCAGTCCAAGCTGTTTTATTTTTCCTGCATACAAAGACACAGATTGAGCACTTTCATCCCCTGAAACTGGGGACTTCATCAGAATCTAACTGTTAAACGTGAGTGATGTCATCACCCTTCACAATCCTTTAAAGATACAGCTACCTTAATGCTTAAAATGAAATGCACTACAAACACCTTTTAACACAAGAACATTTTAACAAACATTATTTATAAAAAATAACTTTTCAAATTCCAAGACATTCATCAAATGTAAACTTAAAAATTGTTTAAGATAAAAAGTCAACCACATTTTATCCATTAACCTACTTTAAAACATATATATATATATATATATATATATATATATATATATATATATATATATATATATATATTGTGTAGTTGAGCACCAAAAGACAGAAATAAACTATTGACCAAACTGCAGAAGTGTGCGAACCAAATGCTCCACAATAAAACCACTGGTATATTGATGCTGTAGAAAATGCTGGTAGTCAAAAAGTAAAGCAAAAAAGTTTATTGTAACACAATAGAAAGCTGGTAAGCGCTTTCGTCCTCAACAAAAGAACTTCATCAAGTCATTAAAGTTGCCCAAAATCATAGTGTTTGGATGTATCTTGATAGACTCAAGTTGATCCAAATAAGCAGAGTGGGTGCCCTGATTCATGGAGAGGGTTCTGTAGTTGGCAATGACTTGAATAGGTGTCCAACCAACAGTTAATTGCCCCTGAAGTATATCTAGGGCATCATACTGTTTAGCCAACCTGGAGGTGTATTTATCTTTAATGACTATTGATACACCACCTCCTTTCATTATCTTGCCTTTAGTTTGTGGTCTGAATGTGTGGACGGAGGTGTAATCTGGTATGGTTTTGGTACTCTCCACAATCTTGAATCAGGTATCTGTGAATGCACAAATGTCTGTGTCCTACAGGGAGAGGACTGCTTCCAGTGAGTGCAGTTTCATGTTAAGACTCCTAGAATTTAGCAGCATGACCTTGAGGTTGCTTTTGGTTGGTATTTTTACATTGAGAGTCTTGTCCTTGTGACACTGCCTAAAAAAGGCACTAGGGGATGGCAAAAGCCTTGGCTAATAGCCGAAATCCCAGGGGTGAGAAATGAAGACCATCTCTGGCAAAGAATTGAGGTCTGTCGATCATGTCATTCCAGGCTGACAGATACTGGATCCCCTTAGAATGACACCAAAAATTAAGCAAATTATTGAAGTCAATCATTTTCTGTTTGTATTGAGGCATTATATTTTAGGTGAAGGTAAAATGCTGCTCAAGGCTGGGGACTTACCTGCCCAAGACACATAGTCTGAGAGCTCAGTTATGTCTCTCTTCATATAGTCCAGAGAGGTAAATCTCAAGTCATTCACACCAACATGGACTATGACGGATTCATAACACTAGCTGTTGTTTAGGGACTTGAGTGCATGTGTGATATGGCAGATCCTGGCACCTGACAGACAGCTGACTGTGACCTTTTCCTTATCCAGCCTGGTGAGAGGGACATCTATGTGTCTCACAATGGAGTCACCTATGACTAATATGTTAGGTTTAGTGTTTAGCCTTATGGGCTTGACAGGTGGGTCACTGATGCATGAGCTATTGTGTGTATTGTGTTCTGCCAAGGAAGTATTTCATGTAGAGTTAGGGTTGCCACCTTTTCAAGAGCCCAAAGTGGGACATTTTTTGTAGAAATGTGAGATTTTGCAGGGCAAAACATACCCCCAACCAGTGCAAAGGACAGAGCTTCACCTTTTTGCCAAATGAAAAAGCTTATTCTTGTAGCATTTGAGTTGCTTATTCTATTTCATATACCATTTAGGTGTTTCAGATATAAAATAACTGTTTTATGCAATTATTATAGAAAACATTGGAAATATTTTTTAGCCTAAAATCTCAGGACATTTGAGATTTTTTTCAGTTATTTTTGCAGGACACAACTGCCCAAAGAGGGACTCTCCCTCGCAAAGAGGGACAGGTGGTAACCCTATGTAGAGTGTTTGTATTTGTATTTGGGAGGTCTCTGGTGTTTACATAAGTTTCTGGCAAGAACCTCTGCATATGTAGGTATGTTTGATGTGGGTTTCGGTGGAATAGGTGGTGAGGTGTGCATGCTGATAACCCGCTCAGTGTCAGATGTACTGACTGGTGTGTGAGAGACCATGGGTTCAAGGTTTTTAATATAGTTGCATCTCTCACATTTTGATTTTGCGTGGACTAGAAGTAGAGGGTTGTCTGTGTACATGAGGCAATTGCTACACTGCCTTAGGATGCCCATGTTGAACAAGCTGGCTGGAGAAATTGTGGAAAATTGTCCCTCCATAGTGCTAGGTAAATGTATATGGTCCAAAACAGGAATATGGCAGGAAAAGAGGTCACACATAGGAGTAACTAGTGGGTGAGGTGTGTTAACACCTCAGAGGCTAAGCTTAGTGCTGCACTAGTCAGTAAACCAGGGCTGCAGAAAAACTCTTGAGGCTCTTATCACAATAGGATGCTTATACAGCTTCACTAGTAATGCCTCTTTGCCCACAAATGTGCTAAAGATGAGGACTACACTAATGGGGTACAGCTGTATCTAAGGAAAAAATTGTCAAAATTATTTGTCCGGTTATGGCCCACAATTGTGCGGCAGTGTGGGGTGCTATGCAATGCACAAACAAGCAGAAACCAATTCAAAGGTGGGGCTTAAATACCAGAATGTTAAAACAAAAAAAAATTAAAAAAAGTTCAAAAGAACCAATAAGGTGATTACTCCAAGCCTAAGATCTGCCAACCTTTACCAGCCAGGTACCAATCAGCACAATCCTCTCACTAGAGTGCAGAAGGGCCCTTTCCAATCCAAGATGGCCTGTATTATGTGCTCAGAACAAACAGCCACTACAAGTAAACAGGCCCAGGTGAAGCAGACCTGTATATAGACTCTGTGACAACTACTAGCTACACTGTTTTAGGATGAAAACACTAAAGAAACATTTACCACAACAAAAAAAAAACAGCTGCGAGACACTAAATTAATGTTTTAAACAGCAAAAAAGAGCAAGGAGACAGAATGTTTTTAACTGCAAACAGATCAGTTATATAAGACACTCCTTGAAGGAAAAATCAGTACAAACAGATGTTTTACAAACAGAACAAAATTTCCAATAGATACTTTACAAACAGTAAAAATAGAAAAAAGCTATGCAAGCAGTGAAAACAGAAACAAATAGCGGTTTAACAGGCCCAATAATGCAGACAATTAGACATTAAATTTAGGCACTTAATTTGTTAACTTGTTTGGCTTGGAACTGCATTTGACTTTTATTAAACTTACTACTGCTTTCAGTAGGATTTGTGTTCTTTTTTCTGTTGTTTTTTTTCCTTAGGAGAGTTGTGAGATTATGTTGGAACATTTGATATAATGCACATGATTAATTGGAATAATTTTATAATTTGCATATTTATTTTTGTGCTTTTTTGTCTATTTAATTTGTTTTGTTCTTGGAATGTACTTGTTTTGAATAATGGCGTAGCTTTTGTGATACTTTTAAATTTATTCTTATTACAATAAATTGTTGTACTTCTCTTCATTTGCATGTACAAATGTTTAGACAATTAAGCACTAAATGTCATTATCTCTATCTTTGTTTTTTCAGAAAATGTGGTTGTGAGAGTGGCGATTGTCAAAATAATTTAAAATATTTGTTAGAGTTCTCAGTCCAGCTGTGTTTTATAATACTTTCATTTTATGGCGTATCCCCTCAGTCACAACATTAATACCAATACCTAATAATGTCAATATAAAACATCTAACTTTGATACTTACTTGCAGACTTGCATAATAATCTTTGTCTGGCCTTGCCAGGAAGGACATGTATTGCAAAAGGTATGCCTGTGAAGGCACTGAATGTATGGCAGGTGTGGTAGAGAACCTAACAAGTCGTTTTTTTCTGCTGATCTTTCTTAGATTACTGTGTATAATCCAATAATTGTTAGGATACACCTATGTGTTACATTCTGTCTTCTAACATACAAATAGCGGGTCTATATTATATAATCGCATGCGAACAATGTTGAACGCTTTCATGAACAAAATTGCCAGAACTTGAAGTTCTGTTATTGAGACTGCAGTACATTGAAGAGTGGGATATTTGCCCTTTCCTCACTATAGCGCGATCTCAGAGTTGGAATTTATATTTGGGGGGGGGGGGGCCTGTAATGATTTTGAGTTTCTATATTTTCACTCATTAGAGCATTCAACATTGTTCGGATACGTTTATATAATATAGACCCCAAATAGCCTTATGGAAATACAGCATACTTTACTCAAAAGAGAGAGATAATGCAGAAAACCTAAGCAATCTTTCACTGATGTCACTTGAATATTTTATATTTTCTCTGAGTCACTAGCCTAGTTTCAGTTGTGTTCAATGTTTTCATTATCTGTAATATGATACAGCATATTATTGTAAAAGTACTCACAGAAGAAAAAATCTGGAGATATATCAAACCATAATTTTATCATCTGCTCTGCACAAAAACGTCACACACTATATAGTAGTTTCTTTGGTAATGTCATTATTTACATTTCACTTTCAATCACTTTTACTAACACTTCTAATTTGATAATGTGATTTGCAAGGAATGAAAAACATATGAATCAATGCCACAAAATACACCAATGTTGAAATAATATTCTTGCATCATATTAATAACAGTTAGGTTTAAAGCATGGTTACAGCTTCTGTCATTCCACTTTATTTTCTTTCTAACTTACTGATGGATTATTTCCTCTGAAGTAGTGTGTAATGGCATGTGAAAATCAAAGCTGTCCAAATTAATAATCTTAGGATGTTGTAAATGAGCATTTGTGGTGAAAGGAGGAAGCCTGAAGCATTAGACCTTTACCCTTCCAATTTGTTTGCAGTCATAAGAAGCTTGGCTTTTTTCTATTTATCTGGCCAGCATGACCCCCTTGTTCTTTGTTTGTTTCTGGTGACATCATTCACCTTTGATTAAGAAACTCAGACCTTCAGTAGGAGCTTAACATTTTCACTGCCATCTGTAATTCTTAGTTTCTGATTCTCAAATATGGAACACCAGAGGACAAAACAGGAAAGGAAGGTACACATAAGACAATAATGGAATTTGAAAAGCAGAGCATTCAACAGAACACTGGGGAAACTAATGTATGTGTAGGATTTGGAATAACATATTGCACTACACTCAGCTACATGGGAAAGTTGCATATCACAGGCAATTGAAACAATAAGCCAGTTATTTTGATGAGTTATCGAAAAAAATGTTTAAATTCAGCACCTGTGCACTTACTAGAAAATGTTTGCTTTGTACCTAGTGGCAGACTTTAGTCAGTCGCTGAATAATTCATATTACATCATGCATGCATGAGTGCACGCACACACATGTGTGTGTGTGTCATTTCATTTATGCACAGGAAATTAGAAATCAGAGATTAACACCTCTGACTTACAAACACTTTCTTCTTCTCAGCTGATGAAACACAGCAAAAAACTACCAGGGGAACCGCTGAAATTGAAAAATTGCAGTAGTTGATGTTTGTTTAGTAAATATGGTTTAACAAGGTAGTGTAAAAGTGAACTGAAAGTTGTGGATGTTAGGACTTTGTCAGCTCCATATGGTTTAATATTTATCTGCACAGAGTGCATGCTGGTCATTCATTGTGAAAGGTTTCAGTCGTGGATGAAAGGACATATGTTTTTTATAATCAGTGATGAGGAGTATGCCATGTGCTTAAATCTTTTTATTAAGTGTCATATCCAGATAAATAATTTTGCATAATAGTTATTAGAAACTTATGTCTTTGCAGTATACTTCTTTTGACAAACATTATTTTGATGGAGTCGCTGAAAAGGCGATGCAACTTAACCGCTTGAAAGGCTCTGAAGAATACAGTTAAGCATTTGAGTATGTATGTACATTATCTACAGAAGTAGATGCAAAAAGATATTTATTAATATCAGATGCTTGGATGCATAAATAAATGACAAATAGTATTCATGTCAACATAAGACTGGTGTATTTATTTACTTATTATTTATTTTACATTTAGTTACCGGGAAAGTCCGACTGGACACAAGTCCTTTTTCAGCAGAGGCCAGGTGAGGAAAGCTCCATGTCTATGAAGAATAATTATTGCAATAAATGAAGGGTACACAAAATTCTTACACAGAAGTTAACATATACAATTTTACAATTTAGGGAAAGGGTCATGATACAGGAAGGGTTACAAATTTCATTCATGGAAAGACATTTCATTCATGGATACTATTATATACAGTTTTGCAAGTAAGGGAAGGTATGTTGATACTGGAAGTGTGACATGAATAGTCAATCATATGTATCATAAGTCTGAGATATACAGGACATTCCCTATATTACATCAGTCAGAAAAACAGATACGAGGTATTGCATGAAATATGTTGAATACACTGTGGATGTTCTCTGGCCTGTACTGTGGCAGTGCTGTTAGTTTGGGAGTCTAGATTGGATTGCATTCTGTTGTTCTGTCAAGACCTCAGGTCAGGGCACTCATGTTTCTCAGCTGTCCAGCTTTTGTAGAGTGTCTAGATATTTTGCTTCATGTTTTGGGTCTGTTCCTTATGAAATGTGTGGTTTTCTGGCAGGTAAATGAAGACTGGAGTCACTGAAGAATGACAATGTTTGGGTTTCGGACTTTGTGTCCTTAGAGAAGTGTATGCTATTACACATCCTTTGTTCTAGTGTCATTCTAACATTGTAGGAGCAATATCTGGGTCTGGCCCTTGATTTGGGCATTTGTCCCCAAGTCATTTTGGACTTTGTCCAGGTCTTGCTCTGGGAGGTTGAGAAAGAGGAGGTGGTGCTCAAATTTTGGAGGTGCCCATGATTGTTTCTGGAGTTGTTCTAGATCAGAGGCTGAAGATATTCCTCTGGAGGCTCCAGATTCCTCCCACATTTCAAAGACATGTAATAAGTGGACTGGGCACTCCAAATTGGCCATAGGTGAAATACAGGTGAGTGTATGGTAGGGAAGAGCAACTAGGTCAGTGCTAGACAACAACTGGGTGAACCTTGGCTGTAGAGGCAAGGATATGCCCAGTGTTGAAGGAAGCTGTCTATTTAAAAAAAAAAATGAAGTATATATATATATATATATATATATATATATATAGACAGCAGGCTTGGTTGAGGTAATGTCTGATATCAAAGTGGGTGGTATGGGGGAGGATGAGTGAGTGGGGGACTACATAGTATAAATTAAAATAATTGAAATAGTTTATGGAAGGAAAAGGGGGCAAGCTTTTGGGGGTCTGGTTGTGCTTTTTATTTCAAATGGCAGTGAAATCAATGATGGAGCAATGGTCCCGAATCATAGCACAGGCAGAAGAAATGTCTAAGAAGGCTGAAGGTTCTACAAATACAGAGTCTCCAAGCATGATGTGGATGCAGGCGGCAAGGCGAGAGGGCAAAAGTAATGGAAGGAAGCAGATCAGCAGCTGGAAGCAACTGGAGGAAAACAGGCCAGACAAAGAGCAGTGCCAGTGCCAGATGGAGTCCAAGCAGCTGATTGCCAGATACCAGCAAGTAACAACAGCAATGTACAATCTCTGTTCTTGAATGATAATGCAGTGTTACAGAGGGTAGGTGAGTTGCTGCATGGGATGGAGGAGCAGGATCGTAATGGATTTGGGGACTTTATTATTTTGAGGAGCAAGTACAGGTGGTTAGGAGCAAGGTAGGCTTAATGGGAGGTGGCAAAGGTGCAGACCAGACAGTTGATTTAGATCCAGTTTTAGCTAAGGACATGGGTCAACTGCCATCAACAAGGGTGGTAAATGAGGAGTTAGGCTCGAGGCCAGGGGAGTGACTTGCCATACATTCTTTTTGGATGGTTGTTCTGGGGTCTTTATAACCCTCCATATCACCATGGTGGTCAGAGAAAATATTTGGAGAGGCAAGTATGTTGACATGTTTGAGTTGATTGATGCTGATGGAGTGTCCAGAGGATAGCAGATTCAGACATGCCAGGGACAAAGGATTTGTTGATGTCTTTGGTAGCATTAGGTAGGAAATTGCAGGGCAAGTTCAGAGCATGCACATGGGATAATTGGACTTTAGCCTTTGTGTATTACATGACAGTTATGCTAGAAAAGGATAGTTCACAGGTGTTACCCCTGCTGGCTTATTGTTTGACTATTCAGGAGGCACAACAGTTGTGGTCAGGCAATGCATGGATGTGGTACAACCAATGTTTCAGGAAGAGAAAGGCTGTAGATAAGATCCTGCTTTCGGAAGTCAGGCACACTGACATTTCATTAGTTACTATGCTAGACACCGCTGGTGGACAGCCAGTTTATGGAAAGGATGTAAAGGACAGGGCAGGGGATTATTGGTTATTTAATTGGGTTAAGCATGAGTGGCCAGTGTTACATTTTTCGCATATATGTTCCACTTGTTGGGGAGCACACACTCCACAAAAATGTGGGCATTAGGGGATGGAGGGGTCCAGTCCATGGGGCTGACTCAAGAGATGGGTGGTCAGGCAATTTTAGTCTAGCAGAACTTTAGAGAGAGGGGCAATTTTCAAAGTCTAAGGGGTTCAGCTTCTTTTGGAGGATTCACTTGGAGAGGAATGTTGTTAAACTCTTATTAGAGTGTCGGTGTTGAGAGGCTATTTAAATGATTGTTCAAGCCCGGACATGGAGGAGGAGGTCATACAGGGATTTCAGTACGTGCTTTCCATTAAATCCACAGTTAAGAGAAACAATAAGGCATGTAAGAACTTATGATCCACTCAAAGAAAGATAGATGTATTGAAAGCTTTGCTTGATAAGGAGGTCAAAGGGGGGAAGATTTTATGTCCATTCAAGAAAACCCTATTTGAGTCATTCAAAGTGTTTCCCTTGTGCTTTGTCCCCAAGAAGAGACAAGGTGAATCTCATTTGATCCATCATCTATCTTTCACAAGAATGGAATTTTGTTAATGATTACATTACGAAGACGGATACACAGGTTCAATATTCATCACTTGATGATGGTGTTAGTTTTATTAGAGAGTTTGAAGACCTGTGGTTGGTAAAATTGGACAGTGAGGCAGCATTTCATATGCTGCTGGTAAGGCCAGACGATTGGCTGATGTTAGGCATATTTGTGAACTGAAAGTTTTATTTTAACAAGGCAATGCCAATGCACTGTACTGTTGTGTGTGCTATGTTTGAGAAGTTTAGTTATTTGTTACAATAGATATGGCAGCAGCGGGTGGGGAATAAGATGGCAGTTCATTATCTGGAAGATTTTTTGTTAATTGGGGAGGGCAAGGAAGGGCACAGGAGGCATTGTAGACATTCATTGTCATGTGTGATGAGCTGAGGTTCTGTTAGCACCAGATAAATGAGAAGGCCCTAGCAAAGCTTTGAAATCTCTTGGCCTGACATTAGATACACAATGGGATGTTTTGTTTACAACATGATAAGTTGGTGAACGTGTGGCAATTGAGGGATATGGTAAGGATTAAAAAGGTTATGGAATTACTAAGTTTGCTAAATTTTGCTTGTAGTGCCATCAGTCCAGGTAGGACATTTCATAGGTCAATTGTTTTTAACTAAAGAGAGGTAAGACCAAGCATCACTGGGTGAAAGTCATGAAGAGGGTCAGGGAAGACTTGAATTTGTGGGCATTGTTTCTCTATTCATTTAAAGGTGTGTCATTTTGACAGAGTGATTGGGTTTCACAAGAGGAGTTGAGGTTATTCACCATTGCAGCTGAGACACACAGCATGGAAGCCTTTTTTGCAGAAGAATGGTTTTCAGCTCCATGGCTTGAGGGAGGAAGTATGTGGCATGTTTAGAGATTATGCCAATTTAGGTGGCTACAGTGATATGGAAGAGTAAATTGGTAAACAGAAGGGTGATATGTTATTCAGATAACAAGGTGGTGGTGTAGGTCTTAGCTAAGAAAACTGCCAAATCCCCATTATTGTATAGATTTTGTGGAAGCTAGTTTTGCAGAGCTTGTTAATCAATTTTACATTTTCAGTTAGACATGGACATGGTAAGGTTAAGCCAGGTAGCTGATAGTCTTCCTCATTTTCAGTTCTCCAGGATTCGGACAATGGTGCCAATGGCAAGACAGAGTTCTATAGTCATTCCAAACAAAGTGTGGGACATTGGAAATTCACTGCAGGATGGCTAATACAAAAATCTTTGGCCAAGTCTACCTGGGAGGCATGCAGCTCTGCTGTAGCTGCTCTTTCAAAGTTTGTCACTCATTTGCCTCTGCAACATAGGAGATGGTCAGTGGAGGTATTCATGCATTACATAGTTTATAGATGGTCTTTGGGGAAAGCAGTCAAAGTGCATTCAGTTGCGCTGAGCATGGCAGCGAGGTTATGTGGCTTGGGTGATGTTTCTAAAGACTGGTTGGTAGTAAGGATGTTGAAAGGATGGGAGAGGATGAAGGAAAAGAACAAAGATAAAGGTCGTCCATTGACTAGACTGATGCTAAGGGTTTTATTAATGGGCTTGTGGGTAGTGTTAGGAGATGTGTCTGACTTTACTTGTTATACAGCATTGGTGGTGATCATGTATATGGGGGCATTTAGGGTGAATGAAGTGTTTAGGTCATTAAAATGGAAGGATGCTTGCATGTTGGATTCTGTGGTATTAATTTGGTTCAGGAGATCAAAGACAGATCAGGATGGGCACAGCAGGCCAGTGGTGCTGATGGAGTATGAAAGGCCACTATGTCCTATAGTTTGGTAGAAAACATTAATGAGTATTTTGGGGGGGGGGCAGAATGAGGTACTTTTTTTAGAACAGGATGGGATATCATTTTGACAGCACCAGTTCTCATCAATATGCTGCATAAAGCATTAGATTCCCAAGGAGTAAAAGGCAGCAGATTTTCTACGATTTTTTTAGAAATAGTGGAGTGTCTGATCTGGCAGAGGAAGAGTACTCAATTG
Organism: Protopterus annectens; assembly: GCF_019279795.1. Lineage (NCBI taxonomy): Eukaryota > Metazoa > Chordata > Ceratodontiformes > Protopteridae > Protopterus > Protopterus annectens. Next base: position 86,290,146 of record NC_056728.1, read on the forward strand.
AAGTCATTAAGAGAGCAGGGAATTGGACATCTAGGTCTTATTTAGATTATATAAGATGAGGAGATGTTCATGTCATTGGTTTGTTTCAGTTGGATTGTACTTTGTTTTGTTTTTCAGATGGCACTGTAGTTATACTGGGGCACTCAGTTGTATTCTGGGTGGAGAAGAGATCAATTGTCAGGCCTGGAGGAAATATGTTGTGGCTTGTGGAAGGCTGCATTGTCTAGATTCAGAGGTTTGATGTGGCACCATTGTTTTTTTTTTTTTTTTAAGTTTAAGAAGATAAAACAGTGAAGAGAGTTCAAAATTTTTTGATTGTGCATTTAGGGGGCAATGATTTAGGGTGGGTGCATAAAAGGCAGCTGTTGGCTTGGATACTTGGGTCTATATTATATAATTGCATGCGGACAATGTCGAATACTCTAATGAGTGAAAATGCCGGAACTCGAAGTTCCGTTATTGAGATTGCAGTACATTGAAGAGTGGGATATTTGCCCTTTCCTCACTGTAGTGTGATCTCGGAGTTGGAAAATATATTTAGTGGGGGGTGTAGGGGGCGCAGCCTCCCACAATAAGGATTTCAAGTTTCTGTATTTTTGCTTGAGTGTTCAACATTGTTCGCATATGATTATATAATATAGACCTGGATACTTTGTGATCTGGCAAAGTTAAGACAGCAGCATCATGACATGATTATAGTGTGGTTGGAGATCATACCCAGGCTAGTATGTAAGCAGGTGACTAGTTTTGTAGCTTTAGAAGGTGCCAGACATTTTGTCAATCGTAAAATATCAAGGGCATTGAGAGATTTAGGTGTGTTAGTAGTTGAATATTGACACTTTGATGACAGGGATCCCATATGGTTTAGAGTGGATGGAATACACAAGTGATAAAGGGTTAGATTTGTTTGCATGGCATTGACTGTACAGGATGTTGTCAGACACTTCTGAAGGAAGGGAGAACAGCCTGATTTCAGACTGGTGGGCAGAAAAGGGGGGTTCCAGGTAAACGTCTCTACTGTTACCCCTTCTCCTTTTTGGTTGTGAAGTGAGCCAAGGTAAGCTGTCGCGCAGTTTGGGATTGGAGAGAGTGCAGGGTGTAATGTCTATCTGAGGATGAGCAGTCCACACTCCCTGTATTGTTGTAATGTTCTTTAAGTGTGCTAACATATGTGAGAAAATGTTTAATACTTAATGTGTATTGAAATATATCAGCAGTACAAATACTAGTGATATAATGTTCATATCTTGTGTTAATAAACGGTCATGATGGCATATGTGATGTGGTTTGTTTTTACCTCAAAATACATGGACAAAAGAATGCCTATGACTGTTTCTAATCAGTGAAGATGGCTTATCAGTGAAGGTGGGTGGGGGGTTCTGCCTGGGACAGTGGCTCTGGAGAGTGTGGTGCAGCAAATGGAAAATATATTCCAGCATTAGACAGCTTTCACTAGCAATTAAGAAAGAAGGAAGATGGTTAAAAGCACCTTTTGGGATGCATTAAAACCAGTATGAGGCACTACGTTTTCTTCCTTTGTGGAACTAACAGAAAAAGGCATATAATAATAGTTTTCATCAGTATACTTTCTTCTGTTCAATAAACTTTCAGCATTTTATGGACTGGAGGTCTCTTCTTCCTTATTTTATACTAAATCGGTGAATGCAGCCAACATATTTCACACAATTTTTTCCCATTGGAGAAAACAGCATTCCTGTCATGTGGGTATTTTTTAATATTGCTGCCTTTGCTTCAGTGTTGAGATGATGACCATAGAGTTTTTTTCAGACTATTGCTACTTGGGGCATGGATAGTGGTGAAGAAGTCCATGGTAGTGACAAAGAGAGTGCCACCAGATTTAGTTAAATAACTAACCAGGAAGGATAACCTGAAGATGTATCTTATGGCTTATGAATAGCAGGTCCACCTGGAAAGAAGGGAATGGAGTGACTAGGCTAGAATCCTTTAACTCAGTTAACTGGTCAGTCTTTACCACCCTTCAAGGACATGGATGTACTGAATATCAAAATTATGATAAGGCTGGAAAAGCACTATTCACTTAAGCTGATGTTATATCTGAGTTACAAGTTCAAGAGTTTCATAGCTAGACATTTTCCCTAACAACAGTAGTAAGACCTCAACTATGTTATTTAAATAATATAGTTAAACTATATTTAGATTTATATATAGGGTTGCTGCAATGGTGCAGCGGTTCGAGTTGCTACCTCACAGCAAGAGGTTCTCCAGTTCAATCCTGGGCTGTGGTGCCTTCTGTATGGAGTCTGCATGTCCTCCCTGTGGTCACGTGGGTTTCCTCTGGGTGCTCCGGTTTCCTCACACATTTCAAAGACATGCTGTAGGTGGATTGGATACTCTAAATTGGCCCTAGGCGTGAGTGCGTGCATGTGTGTGCCTTCTGTGGAAGGTTGGGTGATAGACTGGCAACTCGCCACATGTGAAACTCCACTGCCAATCATGAGTAGACAGGTGATCCACTGTGGTGACCCCTAACCAGGAAAAGGAAGAAGAAGTTAAACTATATTTAGATTCCAAAAATCAACATACTAAAAGTAAAATGTTAGAAACTGTAGCCAATTTAAAGGGACATTGTCTGCTACTTTAAGAGAGAATGTTTCAAACTGACCAAAGAGATACTGAAAATGTTGTTATACTGGTACAGAAATTGTTGAACAGTTAAGCTATTTTTAAAACAAATAGTCTAAGCCTGTGGTAAAGCTACATTCTGGCAAGCAAAATAATCTATAAACTGTAGATATATTCTGTTTTGTCAGAAAAGGGGTCATATAGCTAAATCCTGTACTAGTAATAAAAACACTGTTAGTAGTATTGACAAACAACTTAAGATGGAGAGCTCTTTGAATGCAATAAGTTGTCTGTCTGAATAATTAATTAATTAATTGAGTGCAATGACTTATTGAACAGCAAAGAGTTGCATGGATTACTAGATGCAAACAGTATGACTATGCTTATACAGACTCACTATGTTTGCAAACAATGGAGGACACAATAAAAAAGCAGTAGTCTGCACTCATCGAAATAAGATAAAGCATTCAATTGCACAAGTAAAAAACAAATTGTGTTATTATTGTAGTTCTCAGTTCAACACTTGACATGATGGGGAAATATTTCTCCTACTCTAATTATCTGTAATCCTTTTAATAGACCATCTTATCAGCATGGAGAGGGAAAACAGTAATTAAATAAGCTTATATATATACCTCTATCTAACCTGGGAAGAAGTTCATAGGTAAGTACTAGGCTAATTGCCCTTGTTAACCACTTTAAGCCTAGCCAATTTCCCTTAGTGAGAATCAAACCCCGTACTGCCTGCCTGTGAGGTAATACCTTAATGCTTATGCGAATCCCTAACACACAGTGATTGGTAGAGCAATCACTGCATGCACTTTTAAGAGAATATAAATCTAACAATGATCAAGGCATAGTGTCAGAAAGTCTTAAAGATACAAAACTTTAGCTAAGGGTAGTGAGAGCAGGAGAACCTACATAACTTTGAGATATGTCAGCATACAGCTATGGCAGAGAATCCTGCAAGAACCAAACCAGTAGAAGGGAGGGAGTTATACAGTAAAAAAACTTACACTGCAGGGAATGGAAGTGTCTTTGTAGCCTGACAGAAATGCATAACAGGGAGTAGAAATGCTTAGCAGAAATTAATATAGCAATAACCCACGCCTGGGTGTGGGTAATGCGGGATTTACCCACGGTTGGCGTGGTTTGACAAAGACAACCGTGGGTAAATCCCGCATTACCCACACCCAGAAGTGGGTTATTGCTATTATACTATGACATTATTGAAGAAAAGAAATAATTACTTTTCTTAAATAATGGCATTGTATAATGCCTCTTTGCTGCCCTTCTGCAGCTGTCTGGTATCCGTGGCAGTTCTGATGTACTGCGCATGCCTACACAGTACATCAGAGCTGTGGTCAAAAGTAATGGAGAAAGCAAGATCTCCGTTGCTTTTTACTGTTTCGCTATGTTAAATGGGTTTAACATAGCGAGACAGCTTTAAAATAAGCAACGGAGATGTCCGTTGATTATTTTAAAGCTGTCTCGCTATGTTAAACCCATTTAACATAGCGAAACAGTAAAAGCAACGGAGATCTTGCTTTCCATTGCTTTTAAACCTGTCTCGCTATGTTAAATGGGTTTAACATAGCGAGACAGCTTTAAAATAAGCAACGGAGATCCCATTTAACATAGTGAGACAGGTTTAAAAAAAAAGCAACGGAGAAAGCAAGATCTCCGTTGCTTTTTACTGTGTCGCTATGTTAAAGGAGTTTAACATAGCGAGACAGCTTTAAAAAAGCAACGGAGATCTCCGTTGCTTTTTTTAAACCTGTGTCGCTATGTTAAATTCTTTTAACATAGCGAGACAGTGTTTTAAAAGAGACTTATACTAATGGAAAAAGTCCGGGCGACCGGACCTTTTTCCATTAGTATAAGTCGATTTACAACGTGCACGCTGGCCAATCAGCATGCACATTTTGGAATATTAATGGGGGGTCATGGTATAATAGGAGTCATTCACTGATTGGGTGTATTCCAAGTGAATGATGTCAGAAACTACAGGACATGTACAAACATGAGTAGTGTTGTCTTTTTGTCAAGCAGAAACACAGTGCCCCAGCAATGCAGCATTCTAAGCAGCAGGTGAATTTTGAAAAAGAGAAATATAGTAATAAGAACTTCTTTAGTAGCGTAGAAAAACAGGAGGAAACAGTATCTGGTCTTATCAATGTCACACAGCAAACTCAAGGAATTGAACTGAAGGCTGGAGACAACAGGTATATGTAAAAAATGAAAAAAAATTAAAACTATAAATTTTGCTCTAAGCTACCCATTTCAGAGGGAGAGGCGGAGAGCAAAACAGAAATGGAAATAAATTGAGAGGGCGGTGTTCATGCACAGTGAAAAAGTATGAGAACTATCTAAAGAAAAAAAGAAAAAAGAAGAAGGTACTATGTACAGGATGAAATTGGACAGAGCTATTCTTCTGAGTAAAAATACACAAATCTTAAAGAGGAGAAAAAGCATTTTATGATTCATGTTACTAAGAGGATGGAGCTAAAAATGAATAAAGTAGATATAGCAAGTGACAATAAAGAATATTGGAATGAATTGCCTTTCTCTGGAAAAAGTTAGACAATGATATTACAATGCATATTTTGGTAGGAGATAAGCAGTACCTTCTACTTCTTGACAGACTGACCCCGAGGAAATTCTAGAGATGGCTGAATTCCAGGAAAGAAAAATAAATTTTACAAAGGCACAATGGGAGGATGATACTTTGAGCAGAGCAAGAAAAAAATATATATTGCTCTGCAGGTGAAAGAGCTGAACAGAAGGTTACCACTTCTTACCTATACCTTGATATACAAAAGAATTTACTGTGCAGAATAAATAAGGACAGAAAATAAACAGAACAACAATTAGTTTCCATATTTCAGAAAAATAGTGATACATACCGCTCAACTGTACAGATTTTTGCCTTAAATATTTGGTCTGTTCCTCATAAAATCTATGTTTTTTTGGCAAAACACAGAAGACTGAAGTCACTAAATAATGACTAAATAAAGACATATATTTGAGTTTCAGACTTCATATCCTTCAGAAAATGCATGCTAACACAGATTCTGTTATTCTGGCAGCTTTCTAAGTTTATAAGATCAATATTTAAAATTTGTACCTATTTTGGGGCCTTTTCCCCCATTATTTTAGGGTTTGTCCAGATTTCTTGCATTAAGAGGTTGAGAGGTATGGTGATGAAGTGTGCATACAATCATGCACTAGGGGTGCACCTTGGAATGGACAGCAGTAAGGCATGGATTGTAGCAATATTTTACTGGTCAGGGATAAAGAAATAGATGTCATTGTCACTATAGCTTGTTTAGCCATTGGTAAACTCCAACAGTGGGATTCAATAAATATTGGTTATTTTAGAGCATGCAGCAACATACCCTATGGTTATTCTCCATACATGAAGGTAATGCTACATCTATAGTTAGGGACTTAGTCTTTTTATTTTACAGAGTAGGGGTACCTAAGAAAATATTTGCTGACCACGAGACTCCATTTCTTACCATAATAATCTACCAACACTGTGCCACTGTTTAACATTAACCAATGATGTCCATTGCACAAGGCTACATGGGAAGGGCTTGGGCTACCCAACAAGGTGTATGTAATATAAATGCAGTCACCAGGGACTTAGATATCAATGTTTTTTTTTTCCTCCTCAGAAATAAAGCATTTGGGTAAATGACAGAGTCCAAATGAAACACTAGGAAAAGTATACCATATAAACATCCTGAAATGGTGGGAAAAAGTACAGACTACTTTAGTTAGCTTAACGACAAACAGAACTAGCAAAGAAAATAATCCTCTGATGCACTATGTAAGCCACAGAAACAAGAGATAAGGGAGTTTATGCTAAGAAATAAGAAAGTGTTTTCAGAATTACCTGGCAGAGCAAACCTGATTCAACACCACACTCAGAGCCATTGGAGGAGAAAACATTTGCTAAAAATCTTTCAGAATACCATAGTTACGGAGAACATATATGCAAGAGGAAGTTAAAAAACTGATAAAGCACTCAAAGCAATAGTTGGAGTGGTCCTAAAATGTTGATCTCAAAGTGTGATGGAGCAAGCAGAGTCTGTAATGATTTTAGAAAGTTAAACAACATCTCAAAACGTGACGACTACACAGTGCCTAGGGTAGATGAACAGATAGAAAACTAGAGAAAGGCAAGATGTTTGACTACACTATGTGGTAAAAGGGTAGTGACAAATCCGCACAATAACAGAATCAATAGATGTGATGTTTTCAACCTCAGAGGACTTTCTTCATTATACTGTCCTTCATTTATGGCTACATAATTCCCTTTTGATCTTTAAAAGATAGTCTTAAAGCACTATGTCACATATGCTGCCACATACCTAAATAATGTCCTAATATATTCAGATGACTGGAACTCCCATCTAGCTGAGGTACAAGCTATGCTATATACTCTTTGAGATAAGTCAGGTTGACAGATAATGCCTCTAGAAACAAGTGAGGCATGATAAAGATAAACTATTTAGGATATAGAAAGAGGAATAGCCAGGACCCATTAAGAAAAGCCAGAATCAGTGAGAAATTGTACTGTTTCAGGCATTCAAAAGCAAGTAAAGACAATCTTGGGAGTAGGCAGATACTATCAACACTTTGTACCCAGTTTGGTATCCATAACACACCCTGTTACAGATATGACAAAACTGTAGCTGTCCCGTAAAACAATGGAATGTTTAGTACCCAAATGGGAACTCATCACTGAAGTATTTTCTTCATGAAAATGAGTTTTCATTGGCCACAGATTATGTCCCACAATGTGGCTACATTAAAAACAGAATGGCAATACTAACGTAGGTGAGCAGTCTTTCCATATCCTTCTATGTTTATTGTAAATCATCGCTCTGGATTTACCCATCATAATGCATATAGTCTGTCCAGGGATTATAGACCATCTGTTAGGCTAGAAACTGAGTGTTTCATGTTGGAGGAGTAAATTTAACAATATGTGTGATTCTCATCCTCTAATTAATCAAAATGTAAAACTGAAGTGACATAACATAATAAATTGTTATAAATGATGTAAGCAGTGTTGTTTTTTAGACTGGGAACTGCATTTTTCTATTACTGACAGATGTTTTTCACAGAAATGATAATTAATGAGAATTATTCAACTGCAATGTTATAAGAAAGGTTGTCTATGGCCCTATTAGTCAGGCAAGTTGTCTTAATGCGGAGGGGGGGGGTATGTGCCTGGAACAAGGTTATAGGGTAGTGCACTGCAGCAAAGGGAAAAAACATTTCATAATAACCTGAAAAATCCTAAACATTTTCCATTAGGAATCCAGAAAGAAGGACAGCTATTTAAAGCACCCTTGGGACCATGTTAAAACTAGTATGAGAGACGATGATGGGATTCAGGAAGGTACCGCGACATATACATGTCTATGTACACATTGTGCTACCTTCTTGCTATTCGGCATCTTCCTTAACACAGTGCTGCATGATGCTCTAGCAAGAAGATGTACAGCACCATGTAGGGTCATGCTGAATGTTAATGAAGCAATGCAGTGGGAGACGTGCTAATTAACCTTGTACTCTCTCCCCAGAGCTGCATACATAAAGGCATTGACACACCAAGAGATTTAAGAAATCTTTCAGCTGTATAGATCAACACAACCATCCACAGTAGGTTGTGATATTAAGCATAGCCAAAAGATTGCATTCAACTACCAGTCACGATCATGGTACAGGACATGGGGGAAGATGAGCCACTAAACCACAGGGATACATTCAACTTAAATGCCTTAGCAGCACTAGCTTCAGTATTTGGATGGGGGGGGGGGTCATGGGAAACACTAGACACTAGGGAACACTCTAAATATAAGTGCCATAGTGGCAATGACAGCAGTTCAGGGATCTGGTTGTGGTGAAACACTAGACACCAGGGGTTACTCTAAATGAAAGTGCCATAACTGTACCAACAGCAGTACAGGGATTGGTGTGATGGGAATCACTATACAGCAAGGGATACATTCAATGTAGGTGCCTTAATGACATAGACATGACTACAGGGGTAGGGGGAAACACTAGACACCAGCGATTCTACATCTGTCACTGTGAAGCAAAAGTCATTATGTGGCTCAGGGGTTGGGGACACACTAGCCACCAGAGCACATGTTTTTAGAAGGATGTTACCCATATGTTTTAGTAAAAAAATTAGTAGCGAAATAAAAAGGGAGAGATCTGATAGATTTGCCCTATTTTGAAGACTGATGGTGCTTTACATAAATTTAAAGCACCTCTGAGAGGTAGTGGTAACAGAACATGTGCTATGATAGTGCACTTTAAGTGTGACACTGTTCACTTAAACAAAACCTTAAAAATGGCCTGGTATGTGGATGAAGGATAAATTAGATAGTTCTCCACAGAAAATATACAGTAAAGAGTATTTACATGGTAATTTAGAACTAAAAGCTAATAAGTTTAAATCCAGTATAGTAAAGTGTGATATGTGTAAATTTTGTAAATATATAAATGACGGTCCATATGTGACTGTCAGTAATTATGACCACATGATTATTTGTCCTGGCAAGTGTAGTTGTAACATGAAAATGGTGATTTGTCTTTCTACATGCACCTTGTGTTAAGCCTTTTATGTAGGAAACACTATAAAAAGGTTAAAAGATCAGATAGGGGAACATATTGATATTAAAAACAAAAAACAACTAATGATTTATTTAGGCATTCTATTGATTGTACACATTTTAAGATATTTTTATTTTTTATTATTAATAAGGTTTTAGTTAATGAGAGAGGGGGTGATTGTGAAAGGTTGTTACAGCATAAAGAGACAATGTGGCAGTTAAGGCTAGATGTCTCTAATAAACCAGGTTTGAACAATTTTTGTTTGATTGCTGGAACTTTAAATATGCTAGCAGGAAGATTTTAAATAATCAGTATATTTATTAGCTGTTTATTTGAGAATAATAATTTTAGAAATTTGAGAATATTAATATCAATATATATATATATATATATATATATATATATATATATAAATAAAACAATATATGTATTATATGTGTGTGTGTGTGTGTGTGTGTGTGTGTGCATATATATATATATATATATATATATATATATATATATATATATATATATATCTATGAATGAGTCCATTACAGAAGAATAACTGGTGAGAAGACTGAAACACACAAAACCAAAATCACCTGGTCGACAATCAAAATGCCGACAATGGGGAAACGGTATGTCTCTGTAGTGCGGATCGGAAAGATTTCCATTCCTGCACTGTAGTGCGATCTCGGAGTTGGTATATTAAAGTTACGGGGGTGCATTTTATTTTCCTTTTTTTTTGTGCAGTAATTACGTTGTCAGTGTTTTGATTGTCGACCATGTGGTGTCGGCTATGTGGGTATTTTGCTCTGTCATTCTTGTGTAGGTGATCCATAGATATATATATATATATATATATATATATATGGTTCTACCTCACATAAACGAAACACCAAAACACCGACAACGCAATCACCGAAACCACATAACCGACAGTACAAAAACACGAAATCCCACATGCCTGACAACGAAATAACCGACGGTACACAAACACGAAACCTCATACACTTCACACACGACAATCAACAAACAAAACACATTCCCCATCCAAAAACCACATACACAACACAAGCACACCAAAATCCCTACAAACCCACACTAAACCTCACATACACAACTACCTACAACCCTAACCCAAACCCTAACCCTAAGGTCCGTCACTACCGCACACTTACCTGGCCTGCTCCCTAACCCTAACTCACTTATCCCACCCCTAACCCAAACACAATCACTACCGCACACTTACCTGACCGGCTCCCTAACCCTAACTCACTTATCCCGCCCCTAACCCAAACACAATCACTACCGCACACTTACCTGACCCGCTCCTTAACCCTAACTCACTTAACCCACCCCTATCCCCACAGACCATCAATATCCACACTTACCTTACTCGCACCCTAATGTCCGTCACTACCGCATACTTACACAGCCTTTTCCCATGTCGGCATCTTCGGCGTCGGTGATTTCATCCGTCGGGTCGGTCTTCTGCACTGTCGATCTTCTGGGTCCCATCGCGTTGGTCTTCTGAGCTGTCGATCTTCTGGGGCTCGCGATTTCTGTGTCGATGTTCCGGTGTGTCATTTAAGTGAGGTAGAACCATATATATATATGTATATATATGTATATATATATATATATACATCCACATACTTTATATATGTATATATATATATATATATATATATATATATATATATATATATATATATATATAAAATATATATATGTGTGTAAGAATATACATACAATCTATTATATATGTATGTATATAGATATCTATTATATATTATATATTATATATTATATTTACTGTTTATTATTTTTGGTATATGCATCTGTTTCATGATACTTTTTTTTGTATACATACTTGCCTTTTGCGTATGTATTTGTTTTATGCTACTGGTACATGCTGCTGGGTAACCTGCTGACTTGAACTTTATGTGATTAATTAGGGTAGGAATGTAGCAATTAATGTAATTATTTAATTATTTGGTTTAAGAGTGCTTAAAGCGCATTTCTTGTACTGTGGTTTTACTCTCAAGAAGCCTTATTACGATATGGGTGAAAGCTCTTAGTGTTTGAAGTTTAATAAAATCTGTAATCTGTAATCACGTGTTCATGGTGCCATAATATATATATATATTTTTTTAACTCTTAAATCTTGTAGTCTTCTGCATTTTCACCCATATTAGTATTTCTGTCATTGATTATTTCTTTCAGTTTATTTGCATTTATTTTTATTTGTTAGGTTGACTGTGTTACTCTCAGTAAGCACCTGGCTTGTTTTCAGGAGGAAGTTAACATATACAATGAAAAGAGAGAGGCCACTTTGTATAGAAAACCAAACTACACAAATGCTTTTCTTTATGTTACTCTGTACATGCTCTTCATTTATTAATTATTTACCATATGGTAAGTTTTTATGTGCACACAATTTATATACAGAGGGGAAGAATTTCAGAGAGTAACCTATGATAACGTTTTTGTATTAAATAATAGTGAATATAATATTGCACCTCTTAAGGAATCTTTGGAAAGGCTAAGAAATAAATCTAATGTCTCCCAGAGGAGTGCAGATATTTGATGAAGTAATAATTTTGAAAAGAAAAATTAGACTTCATCAGGGACAAAAGCACTCACTACGTTTGTGGTGTTTATTAAAATATAACATTTGAGACATTTGCCATGTATGGTACTTCACCATTATAAAGTGGTTCTTAGCTTTTTTTACCTTCTGCTACTGATTTTTGCCAGCCAGCACCAACCACTGTTAGTCCATAGTGTGATATCCAATATTAGTAGCACTTTGGTGCCCTTAACAAGCTTTTGCTAAGCACCCATAAGAGATGTAAGTCTTGTGTTAGAGATATCTTTAAGTTTATTTTTTCTTGATATCAGAGCATAATCACAGCATTTCATAGGCTATGTGCAAATAAAACAAAAATGAAAGAAATTATCAAACTATGTGGAAAAGAAGATTTGTGCAATCTTTTAGTAAAGATGAATGTTCTCATTAGGAATGTTGATAATTTAAGAGTTGAAGATATTGGGCAGGATTCACGGTGGCTTGCACGGAGTCTAAGAGCCGTGTAAGACTCCATGCAACCATTGCGATCCAGGAACAGCCCGAAATCCCGTGTAAGAGACAGCTAAAACGACTCTTACACGGGCAGGGTGTGGATATGCTAATCACCCCACTTGCAGCCGAAAGGCATGCAAATGAGGTAGATTAGCGATCCACGAAGCTGAAACCAGCCCGTGTAAGAGTCGTGTTAGTTGCAGAAATGTACTCAGTGGACAACTGAGTACGTTACTGCAAATAACACAACGGAGCCATGACAGCTCCAAATAAAGTGTGCAAATGTTGCAGTCAGCATGCCAATGGCCAAATATGTGGCCATTGGCATGGTAACCCGATGCAAACATGAAATAAAATATTTTTTTTTTTCGGAGATCGGCGATGTTTAAACACAGCGTAGCCCCGTGCAAACGGGCTGCGCTATATAAAACAGAAAAATAAAGGTTTGAAACCCACAAATGTGGGTTTTATGTAATGCATGGATTTGCAATGCAGAGACCAGCAGACCAAAAAGAACATGGCCACCATCTAGTGGTTGCTAAGGGGGGAAGCTGAGTGTAAGACATGTAACTAAGCATTAGTAGGCAATCCTATGTAAATGAGTGGTAGGATAGTGAATCACACTGTCACATAGCAAATGAGCACATTCTGTGTAGTGTAAGAGTTAGATAAGGGGGAGTAACAGAGTAGGAGATAGGTGACATCACAGGGGGGAATGTCAGGAAGAAATCAAGCTCATTGGAGTAAAGTGGTATGTGAAAGATGTCAATCACACAGCAGAAAAAGAGGAGTGTCAACAGATAAGCATGGGAAAGTCAAGAAATGGAAGGTGTACACTGTGGCCAACACCAAAGTTTCTTGCTGTGCGTGCATGCACACGTGTGCGCACTGGGAGGCGCGAGTAATACAGAGTGCGCGCGTGTATGGCAGAGTAAGCATGTAGGAGCCTGTTTAAATATCTGTAAACCTGTTTGCGCTGGTGTGTGCACGTTTTAACCCGAATAAGCAGATTCTAGTCCGTGTAAGCATGTGTGCGCATGTGGTAGCCACTGTGAGCGTGTTTTCGCTGGTATGCGCACTGCTCCCCCCTGAGGAAACAGACAGGAAAAGGAAGCAGAAGAAATAGTAGGAAACTAGCAGGGAATACCTGTAGAGGTAGCAGGTGTAAACAATTAGAAGCAGGCAATTACACAGGCAGAATACAAACCCAGCCCAGCACTTAAAACACTGCAAACAGCATTGCAGTATGTTTCTGTCAAGAGACACTGCAAGACAGGAGTAAGCTAGTAGAAGTGAAAACTGAAAAAGCTGCACTCAGACCAAACATGCTAGGGGCTGCCATAGTTGTCATAAGGAGACATAGGAGACTTGCTGAGGGTGGTGACAATGGAAATGCTGCCAGACAACCCACAGTGAGGAGACGGAGAAGAGTGTACAGGCCCAGGGTCACCTACCAGGGGTTACATGAGCTGGAGATAGTGGAGCGCTATAGAGTGGACAGAGACCTCGTGCAGCAAATTGTTGAGCTGTGCAGGCCATGCCTCACACACAGAACCAACAGAGGGGAACCCATCCCAGTGGAAACCAAGGTATGTGTTGGCCTAAGAATACTAGCAACAGGTACCTTCCAGAGACCAACTGGTGATATGATGGGGATATCACAGGCATCAGCCTCCAGGGTACTGCACCAGTTCCTGGATGCCATGTCAGCACATGTCAGTGATCATGTATATTTCCCCAATGCCCGTGAGGTATTGGCAAGCAATATATGTCTCTTCCAGCAAATAGTGGAATACCCTGAGGTAGTGGGTGCAATAGACTGCACGCACATACGCATCAAAGCACCAGCTGGTGAGTGGGGTAGGGCCTACATTAACCGCAAGGGCTTCCCCTCCATCAACTGCCAGGTTGTGTGTGATGCCCAGTGCATAATAATGAATGTGTGTGCTGGCTGCCCTGGGAGCTACCATGATTCCCATATCTGGCATTTAACGCAGCTGTACCAGACATTTGCCAATGGGGACATCCCACATGGTCACCTAGTGGGGGATGCAGGTTATGCACTGGAGCCGTGGCTGATGACACCCATCAGAAACGCACACACACCTGAACATGAACGCCATAATGAGGCACACGCACAAACACGTAATGTAATAGAGCATGTGTTTGGGCTGCTCAAGTCACAGTTCCGGTGCCTGGGCACATCTGGTGGAGCCTTGCAGTAGTCACCAACTACATGTACCCAAATTGTCATGGTATGTGCTATGCTACATAATATGATCCTGCGAAAACAGCTGCAGCAGGACCAGCATAGGGCCGGGACAAACAACCCCCCACCATTGCCAAGGCCATCACAGGCAGAGCATGACTCGGAGGAGGAACAACCTGAGCCTGCCCCAGTAGGCAGAAGGAGGCGTGCCCAGTATGCCCTGGCCTTGGCAAAGAGGCAACGCATAACACATACACTGGCTCAGTAGGAACCCTGGAAATGATACCCCTCTCTGACTCACTCATATAGTAACAGGGATGCCTAACATAACACAGCCTGCTCTCAAACATGTACAAGGAGTGTAGTATGTGCATCCGACAGAGGCAGCCCTGCAGCACCACCTGAGGTATGATTGCCATGTGTTAAGCAATGTAACACCATCTAGTATATGCAAACATGAAGACCCAACCTAACATCTCACCCTCACCAAGCATGATGCCACACTATGAAGACAACAAGATCAAGTACAATAATTGTCTGAAGTATTGCTGTTAGCAAGGGGGAACACATGGCTGACAGCCTGGGCTGACATGCCGAGCAAGACATGATGCCCCACCTGCTAGGGATGGCACGCACCCAGCACACCTGGCTGTGTAGATACTGGCAAAGGCTGTTGTCACCCCCACTGTGCCTGGAATAGGTAAGTCTGGAAACACAAACCCACCACCATAGGTAGCACAAGGGATAATAACCTGGACGTAATGCTACCCAACGCCAGAAGTCTAACCTGCAAGGTGCATGCAGACCAAACCCACCACAGCATGGAGAATGGTAATATGTGTTCTGTAACAGAAACCTGGCCAAGGCCCAGAAGAGCACCCTAATATTACCAGGTTATGCCTCATACCATGCTCTACAACTCCAAAACATGGAACACACGACAATAGGAGTGTGGCTACCAGTAATTATCAAGAATAACCACACCCCCAGGTTGGTACCACAGCAAGAAGCAGCATGGACTATCCACGGGCAAGTAACACTGTCTCAAACTGTGTACCTGTTTGAAGCCTGCTACAGACCACACACACAAACCCAGGTACCCCAGCCAGCCTTCCTGAAGACACTTCAGAGTATAAATGTCTCAACAAATACCAAACAAGGCACACACAAAGTATGACATAGGTGGCAATCCATTATGTATGGAAGAAGTAATCATGGACCTAGGGACACAAGTGGACGGTAACCTGTCATGTGACACTCACATTGCCAAGGTGGCCAGGAAGACCTGCTATATTGCCCACCTTAATATGAAAAGATGCACATGTAGAGCTACAGAGGTCACTGTGCCCCCATACTCTTCCCTTATCAGGCCCATACGTGACAACAATGCCCCAGTTCGGATGTACCTTATCTTACACATGCAGCAGTCAGAAAGACCCCAAATGTACCCCACCAACAGGATAAAGGGTCCAAACATTGGACATCTGCAGCCTGGCTGAAGAAACCACAGCCCAATTCAGAAGCATACTGCACAGTCAGAGGTGATGTATGCCTGATGTACAAGGCCATGTCCAATCCAGAATGAATGAACATGCTCCACTGCAGAAACCCCAAATCCAGCAGACACACCACAGTGAGATATCTGAACCTCTACACATAGATTAATAGGATGTGCTGGAGGGACAGATCCATAATCCAGAGGCTCCTGACACTCTGGAACAGAATCCCAGTCCATGATAGGCTGAGCTCCACACACAAACTCAACAAGAGAAATCCGGTGAAGTGCATGGGAGATAGTAGGTGTACACTGGGGGCCATCCCTGTGTCACATCTAGGAAAGTAAACCCTACATGGGCATAATATGCACATTGCAAGGGGTGATGAGACCCACGCACAGTCGGTCTGTGCTCAAACAAGGCCAGGGCAGATAGCCTAGTATGAACCTATGATGATACAAATTGTGCAGGACACAAAGGATTATCACACAGCTGTCCTACCTGATGGTAGGAACCATGGTGATAATCCACAGATATGCTCTGCAGCACTCTAATATCACAAACAATACACCAAACCCACACACATTGCCAACAGCCTACCGAACAGATTCCTTCCAACCTCCCCACCAGCACCTAACTGCCAAATATCTATCCCAGGAGAGTGCTGGCCCCCCGACATTGCAGATGCTGAAGTAACAGCCAGCATCCACAAAGCACAGCACACAGCAGCAATGGTACCAGATGGTGTCCTGGGTTGTGTCCAACAAGTACTGTAAGAAGAATGGAACAGCAAATAGCATTACTGTGCACTATCAGTCCTACCACAGGATATGTACCCAAAGAGCAGTGTACAGCAACAGTGGTCCCACACCACAAAGGGGGTGCCTGCATGGATACTGCAAACTATCACCCCTCAACCTCAACTATCTAGGTTGGCAAAGTAATGGAGAGGATGATCATGGATCCCATGAATAACAAGATTGGGTACCTACAGACATTGGACCCTACCCAGTGTGGTTGTCATAGGGCAGATCCTGCCCCTTACACATGTCTGACTCGTGAAATGTGCACCAAGCCCATTGATGTGGGGAATGTTGATCACACAGCCTATCTGGACCTTGCTAAACCCTTCCATACAATACCCTAGTTGGCGGTACAGATAAGCTCACCAGCCTAACTATAAACCCCTATGCGAGTAGATGGGTTGCAAACCAGCTCAAGGACAAAACTGACGTGGCAGACATGCTGTAGCCATGGCAGACTGCAAACCAGGTACAACTGGCATCCCACAAGGCATGGTCCTGGGACCTCTCTTGTATGCTATATATGTCACATAGGTACAGGCCAACATGGATGGACTCTGTCTGAACAGGTTTGCAGAGGACTACAAACTGGCCACCATATCGGACCCTCCAGCTGACACAAGCAACCTACAAAAGGCACACATAGAAACACACAAGTGGTGCCACAGCCATGTCAACAAGCTAAATGCAGAATAGTGTATAGTCAACCCCTGTGGAAACACAGTACATGGCCAGAAATTACCACATAGGTGTTAACCCAGTAAGTACATCAGGAGAAATAAGAGACCTGGGGACACAAGGTGATAGATATCCTGCATGTGACAACCATGTGTCTGTAGTGGTT
Source organism: Protopterus annectens (assembly GCF_019279795.1). Taxonomy (NCBI): domain Eukaryota; kingdom Metazoa; phylum Chordata; order Ceratodontiformes; family Protopteridae; genus Protopterus; species Protopterus annectens. The sequence continues at coordinate 86,307,811 of NC_056728.1, forward strand.
ACAGTAACAAACCATATACCCACCTAATCATAAAGGTAAGCACAGCTTGGTTAGGGTAGGTCAATGTGCCTCTCCAGTCATCCATCAGCAGCCTCACAATTGTGTACAATGGCCCTTCAGGGATGTACCGTAGCAGACACCTGCAGCAACTGGAAAGACCACACAAATACACCACCAGGAGGATCGCACAGCTGTAACAGATGCCATGTGTTGCCTGACCAACACCGGAAGTATACCCCTCACTGGTGAGATCAGATCACAAACTAATCTCGCTGGAGGTCCTCATCCCACCCCCACCTGAAATAAAAAAGACCACAGTATAGAACTTCTCGAAAGCCGACTTCACACTTCTAAAGACTAGTGTGGTCTCCTTTAAGGCCCCCGAGCCGACGGAAAACAGTACTCAAGCCGCTGAATCACTTACAAATGCCTTCTACCAGCACCTGCAGGACTGCATGGATAAGGCAATCCCAAGCAAAACAAAGACTCTTTGTACCAAAGGCAAGCGTCCAGTCTGCTGGACCCCAGCCATAAACAAACTCTACAACAAAAGGAGGAAGCTACTACAAGATAGAGCAAAATCCTTAAAAGGTAAGACACCCTTGATCACTATAAGTAAAAACTAAGAGCTCTCATAAAATCATCCAAAGCAAATTTTGAGAGAAAAATAGCTAAAGACTCAAAAGACAATCATAAGGCCTTCTTTAGCTATGTTAGAAACCTGGGAGGAAACTCCCAGATATGCTCAGAACTAGTTCAAAATTATGTGAAGATTACTGATCCTACAGACATTGCCAACATACTGGCTGACAGGTTCAGTGCAAACTTCTCCCCTCCCCAAAGGAGAGATATCTATACCAAGCGATTGCAGCCCCCAAACATCTCCAGCAAGTGAGAACTGCTCTCTCCAAAGCAAAAACACAGCATCCATGGGACCTGATGGTGTCCCGGCTGTGTGCTCCACCGAACTCAACGAGGAATTAAACCCACAGCTAGGACAGCTGTTTAATCATAGTCTTACCTCTGGATACGTACCCAGGAGTGGCACTGCAACTGTGGTCCCACTTCACAAAGGCGGTGCCTCCACCGACCCTGGAAATTACCGCCCATTAGCTTGACAAGCCTTATCTGCAAAGCCATGGAGAGGATCATAATGGACCTCATAAATAAAGACATAGGAATTTGCAGACTTTGGATCCATCCCAGTTTGGCTTTGTCAAAGGCAGATCATGCCTTCTAAACTTGGTTGACTTTTTGAAACAGTCACCAAAGCCATTGATGAGGGAAAGGCAGTCCATACAGCCTACCTCGATCTGGCGAGGCCTTCGATATAATACCCCACTCGGGTATCATTGAAAAACTCATCAGCTTAAATGTTAACCCATACATCACAAGATGGGTTGCAAACTGGCTGAGTGACAGAACCCACAGGGTCAGAGTTGCTGGCGCCATGTCAGACTCAAAGCCTGTCACAAGTGGTGTACCACAGGGCTCAGTCCTGGGCCCACTCTTGTTTGGCATCTACTTTTCCGAAGTACAAGCAAACACAGGAGGGTTATGGCTGACAAAGTTTGCAGATGACTGCAAACTGGGTGCCATAGTAGAAAACACATCTGACACAGATATCCTTCAGAAGGGTCTCACAGAAATGGATAACTGGTGCCAGAGCCATGGCCTAAAGTTAAATGCCAAAAAATGCATAGTCATACCCTTCGGGAAAAACAAGGTTACCCCTAGCTACCAAATAGGTAGCAATCCACTGAGCACAGAAGTTATCAGGGACCTGGGGACCCAGGTTGATAGTAGTCTGTCATTCGACACCCATGTAGCTAAAGTAGTTAGGAAGACTTTCTACATTGTCCACCTTATCATGAAGGGATTCTCATCTAGATCAAGGGAGGTCATAGTCTCCCTATACTCATCACTCATCAGACCAATGATTGAGTACAATGCCCCATTCGGAATGTATCTGACCCGACACTTGCAGCAACTGGAGAGGCCACAAAAGTTCCTCACCAAAAAGATAAAGGGTCTCAAACATCTGTCCTATGCTGCCCGACTGAAAGAACTCCAGCTCTATTCAGTCGCTACGCTTGCTCAGAGGTGACCTTTGCCTAACATACAAGGCCATGTCAAACCCAGATTTGATGAATATGCTTCACCTCAAAAAATCTAGATCCGTCAGAGCCACAAGGGCGGGAGTCTTAAACCTCGACACGGCTATTAATAGGATGTGCTGGAGGGATAGATTCATCACCCAAAGACTCCCTATGCTGTGTAATAAAATCCCGGTATATGTGAGGCAGAGCACCTCGCTGGCCTTGTTCAAGAGAAATCTTGACCAATGGATGGGAGATCGCAGATATACCCCAGGGATTACCTCAGTGTCACTGCTCGACAGAGGCACAGCAAAATAATGGGTATAGTTCCCCATACTAAAGGGGTGGCGTAAGCCACAAAACTATGGGCTAGGCTTGTAAATGCCCTCAGGCAGATAGCCTAGTATGAACCTATGAACCTATGAACCTATGAACCTGAGTAAAGAAACTGCAGCTCCACACAGTGCCATACTGCCTGGCTGGAGGTGAACTGTGTCTGATGTATAGAGCCATGACCAACCTGGTATCAATGGACATTTGGCACCATGTAAACACTGAATGCTGGTGACCTATGCAGCTGACAGGCCTGAACCCCAGCACAGACATAAACAGGACATGCTGTACCGATTGGTCCATAACCAAGAAGCTCACTCCACTCACGACTAAACTCCCACTACCGGATATCCAGGGAGTCCCTCAGTGACTGTCATCCAGAGGAATCATGATGACTGGATGGGAGATGGTAGGTGTACCCTGGATATCACCTGTATGTCATGGGTAGACAGAGGCACAGCACACTAACCATGACATATGTCATGGCAAACACCAGTAAATGTGTGTTGAAGGACAAACACTCTCTGACTAGCATTACAAATGGACTAGGGCGCATGGCCATTGTTTGTCACTGTCCACACAAGTTGTGGAATACATTAACAATGTCGGACAATCATGTACTATGCTGTCCATATCTGAACAAAATGCAACATGGTCATATCTGCACAACTGGCCCTCAACCAATCTGGTGTGCTCACTATAAATATTACAAGCAGTGATAGGACTGAAACCGATTATACTGTCCACCACAGTGGAAGTACTGCACCAGTACACTATATGACAATACAACTGTTTGGTCAGCAGGAAAGGATGATGACAACTGTATGCAAACTATCCCATGGTGACCCTGCAGGCACAGCATAATGCCTGTTAGGTTCAGACACAAAGCAGTTGGGCAGTAAGAACACAACCTGATGTCCAACACTCAACTGTACATGTGATATATAGATGGCGTCCACACACAAACACAAATGTGGTGGTCCACAAATCCCAACATAAAAAAAAGGTCACACTGGGCATGCTCGCACACTTAGATAAATGAGATGTGGCAGTCAAGAAGCCATACAAACTGCGAACTGGGCATGCTCACACACTTAGGCCATGTCATAGTTCAGCAGTTGCACACACATATCTGGCATTTCTATGTGTTAACACAGGAACCTCCCAGAATACAGACATTTGCCCAGTGCACACAGTGAAGTTACAACAGAGACATAAGTAAAGTACTGGATCCCACTCATATGCAAACATCTCCCACAGTACACACGTTGTTTATAGAGATAGGGAAGGCTATGGCAATAAAGACCCACAAACAGTATATGAGCAACAGATACTTGCATCTGACAGGTAAACATATGGCCGTAGAGTGCAATACCTGACTGTTGTCCCTAGGGAATACAGAAGGCTATCCACAGTGTATTTGGCGTCTGCCTCCACAGTACAGTAGGCCACTGTGTCTGTGCAAAGTTAATGCATAGATATGCTCTCCCCTGTAGTGATGGATAGTCACAGATGTACATACCTCTTCATCCATAATGATGTCAGCACACTATACATATGTCAGGAGCATAAATTATACTCAGTAATGTGAATAGCGTGCTCCACTACTGCGTCTCTAACAAGTGTCATAACATAGTTAGGTAGGGGATTGAATCCTGCAAGTGCTCAGTGTGTGTTTGTGAATGTGTGTAGGGGAGTAGTGTGTGCAATTCCATGTGTATGAGAAATGTCCCTTTTGGCAACTATTACTACACAACACATGCTGCATATTCCACTGTCTAAACACTGATGATGTCATCACCCTATAAGTACAGCAGGAGAAAGCAATCCCCTCAGTAATGCAAATAGTGTGCTCTGCTAATGCTTCTCTCACAAGTGTCATAACATAGTTAGGCAGTGGTTTGAATCTTGCAAGTGCCCAGAATGTGTGTGGGGGAGTAGTGTGTGCAATTCCATGTGTATGAGAAATGTCCCTTTTGGCAACTAATACTACACAACACATGCTGCACATTCCACTGTCTAAACACTGATGATGTCAGCACCCTACAAGTACAGCAGGAGAAAGCAATCCCCCCAGTAATGCAAGTAGTGCGCTCTGCTAATGTGTCTCTCACAAGTGTCATAACATAGTTAGGTAGGGGTTTGAATCCTGCAAGTGTCCAATGTGTGTGGGGGAATAGTGTGTGCAATTCCATGTGTATGAGAAATGTCCCTTTCGGCAAGTAGTACTACACAACACATGCTGCAAATTCCACTGTCTAAACATTGATGATGTCAGTACTCTATAAGTACAGCAGGAGAAAGCAATTCCCCCAGTAATGCAAGTAGCGTGCTTTGCTAATGCATCTCTCACAAGTGTCATAACATAGTTAGGTAGGGGTTTAAATCCTGCAAGTGCCCACTGAATGTGTGTGGGGTAGTCGTGTATGCAATTCCATGTGTATGAGAAATGTCCCTTTTGGCAACTAGTACTACACAACACATGCTGCATATTCTACTGTCTAAACACTGATGATGTCAGCACCCTATAAGTACAGCAGGAGAAAGCAATCCTCCCAGTAATGCAAGTAGCATGCTCTGCTAATGCGTCTCTCACAAGTGTCATAACATAGTTAGGTAGGGGTTTGAATCTTACAAATGACATGTGTATTTTTGTCACACAGTTTGTCCATGTATGAGGGGTGTTGTTTCCAATATTGCACGACATACATTATATTAGTAATGTCAATGCACACATGATGTATGTGTGCCACCTACACATATGTACCTGTGAACTGCAAGAGTTCCCATGTCCGAAGCCTGCCTCATGTGAATACATGGAATATGCATCAGACAACTGTATGACTGTGGTGTTCTGTGCAGGGGCTGCATGTGGTATGTTACTACACAGTGTAGGTTGTAGATGGTGTCATCCCACCAGCGAGGGATACATGATTGGTCTGGAGCATATAGTCCACATGTTGGTGATGAACAGCTGCAGCATGTTGTCACCACTTGTGGGAGTGGTAACAGGTTGTTCCATAGTAATGCAGGGAATGAATGATAGGAACCCTTCAGATAGGGTCTTGCAGCTAGAATAATGCTCACACTGCATGTTAGGGTAGTCGCAGTACAACCATATAATGGTGTGTGTAGAGACCGTCATATTCCCAGTGTTGTCAGGAAGGGCAAGTGGGTTTTCTGGGTATGGGAGTGTGGTGTGTGCCAGGCTATGAACCTGAAGGCAGTCTAACCCACCGTGTGCTGCACATGGAGAGGCTCTGATGCTTTGTGCAGTGCCACCAACCTGGGGGGGGTGTGTATCTGAGGTGCCTTTGGATACATCCTCCCTGTTCTGGTTTGGTGCATGTGTAGGGGATGACAAGCATGGTATCAGGAATGATCTGGCACTGATGGTGTGCACCTGGGAGCCTTGTACCAGGAGTCTGTTACTGCACGGATATTGCTGTACCTCATGCTAAGGACAGTTTCCACTGCATGCATCTTGAGGTTTACACTGCTGCTGTTGAGTAGCATTGCTATTAGTGTCTTATCCCGTGTGATACCTGTGTAGGTAGCTATGTAATGTCAGCCTTGCATACAAAGGCACTATGTGTGTAGCAACAGCCTCTGCCAATATACAACGGCCCATGGGTGACAGGTGCAAGCTGTCCCAAGCAAAGCAATGTGGCATGTCCAGCATGTAATCCCACACTGACAAGCATTGGATCCCCTTTGAATGTCACTGAAAGATACGCTAATTGCAGAAACTGATGATCCTGTCTACATATTGTGGCATCATTCATGGTGAGGGTGAGATGCTACTCAAGGCCAGGGTCATACCAGCCTGTGCCACAAGCTCAGAGAGCCCCTCTATGTCCCCTAACATGTAGTCCAGGGAGGTGCGTCAGAGGTCATACACACTGGCACAGGCAATGACTGAGTCATACTTCTACATGCCTTGGAATGACCGGTATGCTTGTGTTATGTGGTGGATCATAGTGCCCGACGGGCAGCTCAGCATGACCGTCACCTTGTTCAGCCTGGGAGCAGGACCTCAGTGTACGTGACGATAGAGGTATCTCATACAACTTTAGCAGGTGAGTTGTCTAGCCGTATGTCCTGTGACTGTTTGGCACACAGGCTTTATAGGTTCATAGGTTCATAGGTTCATACTCGGCTATCTGCCCGAGGGCATTTACAAGCCTAGCCCATAGTTTTGTGGCTTACGCCACCCCTTTAGTATGGGGAACTATACCCATTATTTTGCTGTGCCTCTGTCGAGCAGTGACACTGAGGTAATCCCTGGGGTATATCTGTGATCTCCCATCCATTGGTCAAGATTTCTCTTGAACAAGGCCAGCGAGGTGCTCTGCCTCACATATACCGGGATTTTATTCCACAGCATAGGGAGTCTTTGGGTGATGAATCTATCCCTCCAGCACGTCCTATTAATAGCCATGTCGAGGTTTAAGTCTCCCGCCCTAAAGCCAATTATTCTGTGTGAGATTCAAACCCTGCACCTTGTGTTTGTAAGGCAAACACCTTAACCATTAGACCACCCTCCCAACATGAGCTATGTGTTGCATGTGCTCTGCTCTGGCTTAACGTTTGTTTGTGTGTCTGCTTTGCAGGTGTCAACTGCTCAGGCAGGATGCTATTCTGAGAGCCCAATAATGTACCTGTGTGTTTCTGTGTTTGGATTGTGGTCATGGCAGGTCTATGGGAGACTGGTACTGTATTCACTGTAGTATCCCACTCCACCTGACAGGGAATGCCAGTGCTGTGTAAACAGAGCTTAGACCCCAGTTTGGCTATGTGGTTGCATCTCTCACATGTGTTGTACTTGTATGGGAAGGGGAGAGGGTTGTCTGTGTACATGAGGCAGCTGTAACAGTGCCATATGACTCACAGATTCACCAACTGGACCTGGGAGTAGATCGACAGGTGACCTATGCACATGCTACCATAGCATTGTGACTCCCATACTAAGTAACAACACATAGGGCCAATGGGGAACAAGGTACTCAAGGTGACTATGTGAAGGTGTAGTGCTCCTGATATGTTATTGCTGGCATATATGAATGCTGTCTTGAGCAAATGTGAGGTAAGTCATATGCAATGTGTTACAGGCAAGCTACATGCAAACAGGACAAACAGTGATGTTCTGTCAAGTGACACATGGACATCAGTACAGTTAGCAACACAGATGTCACTAGGGATCCACAGAGGCACTGTATATCTGCACTGCAGGTGGAATCAGTGTTTCAGGAACATAACAGGCAAACATGCATACAAACAAAGCTACAGTCAGCAGGCCTGTATGTAGACTATGCTACAACAAACAAGGTGTACGACTTCCAGTAGGTAACAGTGGATATATGCAGGCACTATAAGCCAGTACCCAGACATTCACAGGTCAGACGGGCTAGGTCCAGCTGCACCACACACAAATGCATAGACCACGTACCTTCGTAATGTTGAATAACTGGCATGATACCCAAGTGCTCATACCTGTAATAATACACATGTCAAATAACAGACACTGAGCCCTCACTCAGCAGTTCCAGACTTAGTATGATGTATGCTACCTGTCCTGGCACCACAGTATCCTTGACATGTATGGACACTCTCCCTCCTGTCATAGTTAGTTATGTGTTTTGGTGCTGTCATGCATGGTATGAGGTGTGACCTTGTAGTGCCAGTGTGCTCTTGTGAGCCTTGAACCTGTTGTGTAGTACTGCACAGATATCAACATCCTGAAACATCTGCATTGCAGAGTCGTGTGTGGACAGCATGCAACTTGCAGTTGACATGGCCATCATTGAGTATCAATATGTACATTGTTGTATCCCCTGTGCTACCTATGTAGGTGGCCATCCCTTCACAGCCTCACCACCAGTATGCAAAGATGTGCAGACAGAACACTGTGGTAATTACTATGGGTGTACAAAACAATACAATGACATTCATACAATGCTATCATTACACTGTACTGTTGTCAACATCATACTATTACAATACATCTATGTACCCACCCTGTGCATCAGCACCATATTAACCTGTTCCTGCACTGATTTTACAGATTGCAGGAGGTGGCACAGTTTCATCATATGTACAGGGTGTGTACCTGGTATGCCTGAGTCTGCCACTGATACAACCAATTGACATGTCTGTGTGTGTGTGTTGGTGAGGGACAGCAGTACAAGATGGGGCAATGTTGATGCAGTGTGTGCGTGTATGCGGTAGCCCTAGGTGTTATCGCTTTGCATGTGTGTATGAATGCTCACAGTCCCACCTCATGGCTGCCATATACAGGTGTTTCTGGACAGCCACAGACTGTACCTGCCAGGTCATACAGATCACTGTCTGTGGCCACGGACATGGTACCTGTGCCTGGCAGGGGTGCTACAGACCGTATCAGGTACTAAGCCAGACAGGGTACTGTCATCAGAAGCAGGTGTTTGTTGACTGGAGACAGGTCCCTGTTGGGACTGTCCAGCGCCACGTGCACGTGGTCTCCTGGGGCGGTCCAATGACAGCACAGACCCAGCATTGCTGGGGCTGCTGCTGGCACTATGTGAGCGGCCGCGGCCCTGTTGTCGTCCGCGATGGCTGCCAGCTGCTGCTGTTGCTGGCATACGGCCACGTCGACACCTCAACCGTCCACCATTGCCCTGGCTCATGGACATATAGTTGTGGAACAGATCTAATGTGTCCCCCCAACGTCTGTCAATGACCTCGGTGAAGTTGCGGATGGCAGCCGCAACATCACGCATACTGTCACTCATGGCTGTGTGACATGCTCTCAGCTCTCTCAGACCCTGTCTGGTGTACCGTTCCATACGTGACTGTACCTGCATTACAGCATGAAACATAGCTGGGGTTGAAAGACCTCTGTGGATACATCTGACAGGGGCAGTACGCCCATGGATGCTCCCATGAGAACCCATGGACGTCTGCCTGTGTGGTACTGTGTCAGGACCCTGGCCATGGCTGCAGTGTGGGGATGCATGTGCCACCGGTACTACATTACCCTGGTCAATGCCCACTGTATCCTGTCTATCACCTAGGGACATTGGTGACAAAGGATGTATTGGCAGGATGACTGTGCGCATTGATGGGGTCGACAGCTGTGTAGTGTCAATTGGATGACCAATGACGGACCCTGGCACACCTACTTGTGCCATTACACAGGTATCATCATTATCACTATCCACAGCAGCTGATTCAGGTTCCCTGCTGCACGACACCAGAGCAGCACCAGAACCTGTGGGAGTAAAGCAGGAAACACAGTTTACAATGTGTACACAATGCCACCACTGATGCACACATGCACACATGGGCACATGCACACATGCACACATGGGCACATGCACACATGCACACATGCACACACCTCAGTATATGAGATATCAACCCACAGACACAAACACACCTGCAATCAAACACATAGCACTACTGCTTCAGCCTATTATTACTATTAGTATACAGAGTATTGAAGGTAATGGTATTACACACTCACCAGCATGGATAGGCTGCCTTGCTGTTACACCAGAGGGACCTGCAGAAAAGAGACATTTATCGTCAGTGGGCACAACTGTGCCATTGCTACTGTGGCCATGATACAGTTCAGTAGTGCAACAGTTAGCTTCCACATGTGTACTGCAGATATTGAGGCTATCACTAATGCACAATAATTACCAAGATTACAGCTACAAAACGAGGACACACCTCACACATGCATAACCTAACAGTGTACAGAATGGTCAACTATACACATGGCATGTTACCTGCACGCTCTGTGTCCTGCTGCTGTGTGGCTCCAGCCTCCATCATTACACATGTATGATGTTGTTGTTGCTGCTGTGCTGGAGCCATAACACTCAGGAGTAGTCCCTCCAGTCTGGTGAGGGGGGGATGTCTAGCCACCCCACCACCTGTGGCAAGATGCTGCCTGTGGATATCCGATGCACGCTGATGGACATTTCTAATTAAATCACTGCAGTGATGGCGTACCTGCTCATATGTCCGGTTATGTGTGCCTATGTCATTTACCCGACGGACCAGGTCTTGCCACAGTGCAGCCCTCTGCTGCTGGTTCTGGCTGGTGTGGGAAAAGAGTACAGCGAAATCCCACACCAGGCTCTGGTGTATCTCCTCCTCCTCTGCAGCGGAGTAGACAGGGTTCCACTGGTGAACCATGGCCCTGAAAAGGAGAAAGAAAATAGGTCAGCAATATCTGTCAGAAAACTATAGCACACATAATACACATAATACTCGACTGCAGTTATATAACTTAAGCACAATATATAGCATCTGTCTGTCTATTGGGGGATACACATGTACATGACCAGATATCAGTGCTCATCTGACAACTGTGCAACAGTACCTGGCACACTCCATACGACAGACTAGTATACTGCAGCATTCAACACACTGTTTCAGGTACAATACACAACCTCACACTTGGGGTTTGTATCAAGGTACTGTATGGGGAACATTATCAGCCCATGCACTGCACACAATGCACGTTACAAATTTCACTGGTATTGCACACTACTCTTACTTGCCATAACCCTACCTACACCACAGTGACATACAGGGTAACACAGCACAACATATGGCAATGTAGTATGTGTTGATCGCAATACCTCACACACCTGTCACTGGCCTCACACCAAGGACACACACTACCATGACAGACAGACAGTCATGGTGAGCAATCACACCAGTACGCAACATGCACCCAGTCACTAGCACACTCATTCCACCTCACATATTCCGTTTGCAATGTGTTCATAGGTGTGCATTGTGTCCTATGTAGGTAGTGTGCTTTTGGCCCTGGGCCTACAGCAGCATACTGTTATGCTACCCTGCCCCTTGTGACACGTGTTAAGATCGTACCTGCTCCTTACAAACAGTTAAACAGGGTGACTCATATGGCATATTACCTATCTGCATAACATTCAGCAGGGGTATGTCTGACATCTACTCATGGGGAGCCTTGCTTCTTAATTCTGTGTGGTCTACTACAGGGTATGTCATATCTGTGGGTAGGGTCCTGTACCTCCACCATGTGCTGTATACTGCAGTGACAAGGAGGTAATTTGTGTTGTGGATGTTGGAGGTGTTACCATGGTTGTTAGGCAACTGTCATGGGTGTGACCGAACTATGTATATCCAGCAGTGGTAACCTCTATGTAGGTAGTCTGTGTGCACTCTGTGGTGTTTGAGTGCATTGACACAGTTACTTGCATATGTCTGTGTCCTTCTCCATATCTGTAGCTGTCATAGGAGGTACATACCATGTAGGACATTGTGGGGTGTGGAGGGGTACAGTGACCTACATGTCCATAGCTGACACACCATGTCCGCTGACACATTCCATGTACAGGTATTACAGGACTAGTGTGCCACTAAGTATATCGATGTGGAGCCTATTGTACACTTGTTGCCCCTGTTGCCCCCTGACACATGCAGTGGTGGGCAGGCATGTACATATGTGGTGGTTACTGGTGTCAGTGTTTTTGAATGGGGTATGGTACTCCAGTATCCACACTGGTGTTCACTCCATGCCTGTGACACCAGGCACCTGTTGCAAGACATCTGCACACATGTGCCTCACACAGTCTATATATGTATATATATATATATATATATATATATATATATATATATATATATATATATATATATATATATATATATATATATATATTGATATATTTATATCTGTATATGGATATATATCTGTTTGTATATATATATATATATATATAAAAAATATGTATATATAGATGTAGATATATACATATAGATGTGGGGAGAGAGGGGGAGAGAGTGAGAGAGAGACACAGGGTGAGTGAGATTGTGAGGGGGTGGGACAGAGAGAGAGAGATAGTCATATACAGACATATCTGTTGTCAGTCAGCTCTATCTGTATATGTATAAGTCTCTACAGATATCTCTATATGTATGTGTGTATTACATATATCTGTACGTACATATTCTACCAATCTCGATGTCTGTGCAGTAAGTGAGAACCTGGTTCAAGGCTCCTGAGAGCACACCAGCAGTACCAGGCTATACCCAGTATCATGCGTTTTGGCCCCAGGACTTGGGACAAAACAAAAAGGGAGGGGGTGTGTCCATATTCATGGAGGACACACACACCTCCAGGTTAGTGGCAACACATGAAGCATCACAGACCATCCAGGTGCAGATAACTGTAGGCAAACCTGCTATACAACTGGTAGCATGTTACAGACCACCCTCCCAATCTCAGGGACCACAGTCAGCCTTCCTGTAGACATTGGAGGATATGACTGTCCCACCACACACCATCATATTGGGATACTGCGACTACCTTAACATACACTGGGTGCATTATTCTACCCCAAACACCCTAGCCCAAAGGTTCCCAGAATTCACTATGTCAAATGCAATGGAACAGCTAGTCACCTCTCCCACAACAGGAGATAATATACTAGACCTGATCATCACAAAAATGGGGACAATGTGCTACACACTGGAAGTATACCCCTCACTAGTCACATCTGACCACAGATTAATCCCCCTGGATATACATATCCCACCTCCCCCACAACACAAAAGACTACTGTGGGAAACCTCTCACATGCCAACTTTACACTTCTTATACCTGAGTTGGTATCCTTAATGCCCACTGGGCCAGTGTAAACCACTTCCCACAATGCAGACACCTTCACATATGCTTTCTACAGACATCTCCAAGAAAGCATGGATCATGCAATCACAAATGAAACCATGACCCTCTCCACCAAGGGCAGGCGTCCTGTCTGGTGGACCCCAGCATTGAACAAATTGTATAACAACAGAAGGTAGCTACTGCATGGCAGAGCATACTTCCATAGAGCTACGGCATCTCTGATCAGCGGTAGTAGAAAGATACGTTTTGTCGTACAAACATGCAAGGCCAACAATGAGAGGGACATCGCTATGGTCACTACAGATAACCACAAGGCCTTCCTCTGCTATGTTACACACCTGGGTGGGAACCCTCAGTTGTGTTCACAGTTAGTTCACAGTGACAAACGCTACACTGAACACACAGATAATGCCAACATTCTGGCAGACAGGTTCAGTGCAGGTTTCTCCCCTCCTACACCCACACATGTGGAATTACTTATCTCAGCTGACTGTAACCTCCCTATCATCTCAGATGTCCCGCTGGGAACCACCCTCAGCAGAGCTGTAAACACAGCATCAATGGGACCCAACGATATTGCAGGTTGCATGCTATGTGAACTGCAAGAGGAGCTACACATGCACGTTACATGCTATTCAGCCATAGCCTTACTACAGCATATGTACCTGGACACTGGCATACAGCAACAGTAGTCCCACTCCACACAGGAGGCACCTCTACAGACCCTGGTAACTACCGCCCCATAAGCTTAACCAGCCTGGTCTACAACACTATGGAAAGGATCATTATGGTACCCATACACAGAGACATTGGGGACTTAGACACTTGATCCCACCTGGTTTGGCTTTGTAGAGGGCAGATCCTGCATTATGAACCTGGTTGACCTTTTCAAATCAGTCACTAGAGCCATTGATGAGGGCACAGCGGTCCATACAGCCTACCTGGACTTGCCTACGGCTTTCAACACAATACTGCACTCTGACATCATAGACATGATCAACAGCTGAAATGTAAATCCATATGTCACATGATGGGTTGCAAACCGGCTAACGGATAGAAAACCTACAGTCAAACTCACTGGTGCCATTTCAGACTCAGAGCCAGTCACATGTGGTGTCCCACAGGGCTCTGTCCTGGCACTGCTCATGTTCGGCATATCATTCTCAGATGTGGAAGCAGACATGGGAGGGTAGTGGCTGACAATGTTCAAAGATGACTGCATACTAGGCGCCATAGGCGATGCACCTGCTGACACATACATCCTACTGACAGGCCTCACGGACACCAACAACTGGTGCCGGAGTCATGGCCTTACACTGCATGCCACGTAATGTATGCTCACACCCTTTTGGACGGACAAGGTACTTACATATCATCACATAGACGATAACCCACTGAGTACAAAGTAATCGGAGACCTGGTGACACTGTTCAATGCTGACCTCTCATTTGACACCCACGTTGCCAAAGTGGTTGGATGGACTTCCTACCTTGCCCACCTTATCATGAAGGGATTCACATCCACATCAAAAAGAGTCATTGTACCCCTATACTCCTCCCTTATCAGGCCCATGACTGTGTACTATGCCCCATTTGGTATGTACCTCACCTGGCACTTGCAACAGCTAGGGGGACCCCATAAGTATATAACCAGGAGGATCAAGGGTCTGCATCAACTGTCATATGCTGCCAGACTAATGTAACTCATGCTCTATTCCATAGCATACTGTGTAGGGGTGATCTGTGCCTGATGTAGTAGGCCATGTCCAATCTGGTATTGATGGACATGTTCCACCTCATACAATCCAAATCCATCAGAAGCACGACAGCTACGGATTTAAACCTCAGCACACATACGAATAGGACATACTGTAGGGACAGATCCATCACTAAGAGGCTTCCCATACTGTGGAACAGGATCCCAGTTCATGTTAGGCAGAGACCCTCACTGACACTCTTCATGTGCATTCTTGACAAGTGGATGGGAGATCATAGGTTTACAGCAGGGGTCTTTTCTGTGTCACTACTAGACAGAGGCACAGTAAACTAATGCTATTATGTAGGGGGGGTCTTCACTGTGTCTTCACTGTGTCACTACTATGCAGAGGCGCAAGTTTCTAAATCTATTCTATACACTGTCTGCAGATAGCCTAGTACTAAACTATGACACTGTGAAACTGTATATGTCTATGTATTTCTACATCCCTCTCTATCTATGTATACACATATGCATATTATATATATATATATATATATATATATATATACATACATATCTAGATATACATACGTATACACATGTTATACATATATCTATACTCCTTTTTAGTTCCACATATGTATACAAACAGTAACGTACTGCTGAACATCCATTACTGTACAACCTACTTGTACATTGCACTACAACCTACATTGCTATGTGCACATAGCTACTGCCACATACATATGTATGTGGAGCCTTCAGTGACAGTTTCAGTATGTCCCCGGCCCTATGCACATTTTCATATACATAGATATAGACCAATAACACATCTGGAGGGTTCATAGTATGAGGAGTATTATAGTAGTACTTTACATTACCTGTGTTTGTTGCAGCTGTTTGTGTAGGCTTGCAGTTGCTTGGCCTGCTGTCAGCCTCTTTGCTTTGTTGTTTCAAGTTTTTTTTTATTTTCTTTCTCTTTCTTTCTTTCTTTATTTTTTTTTTCTCTCTCTTTCTCTCTCTCTCTCTCTCTATATATATATATATATATATACCTCCAGCGGGTTCCTATATATATGCTATTACTGCATTTCTAAGTGCAACTGTCATGGCTTAGTGGTTTAGTACTTTGACTATGGTGCATGGTATCCTGGGTTTCAACCTGGCCATTGCTTTTTATATTTTATGACTGTCTACACAGGCTAGGAGGTGTGTCTGTGTAAAGGCAGTTTTGATAAGCTTGCTCAACGTTGCCCGTCGGTTAGCTTGTTGGTGCGGTGCGCATCTCCGCGCAAACGGGTTACGCCGGTTTACGCGTCGTTTGGCTGTCAGCACGCATATTACGCTCAGCTCAGCTACGGGCACACAGTTTCAGCGTGTTAAAATGCTCCTTAACCCCGGGCACTCATTTTACACCTATTAAACCACTGCTCACCTATGGGCACACATTTTACACCTGTTACAACACTGCTCACCTACGGGCACTCATTTTACACCTGTTAAAACACTGCTCACCTACAAGCAGATATCCTCAACTTGTTAAACTGTAGCTCAGCTATAGGCACATCTGACATTTTTATTAATTTTTTTTATCTCATATTTCTTCAAAATATATGGCCCATTTCATTACATTTTACATAAAATATAATTTTATATATGTACATATATGTCAGGGACTTGTTTCATGCTTATTTCAATAAAAATAAATAGCGATGTTGTGGGGGCTCGAACCATGACTGCCTCCTCTTCAGCTGACGTCTCTACCGCTACACTACTGCTTCTTGGCTAACTTTGCATATTTAGTTCTTATATGCTTTTCCACTGACT
The DNA here is from genome assembly GCF_019279795.1 of Protopterus annectens. NCBI lineage: Eukaryota > Metazoa > Chordata > Ceratodontiformes > Protopteridae > Protopterus > Protopterus annectens. Next base: position 86,324,437 of record NC_056728.1, read on the forward strand.
GCTAACTGTGGCTAAGCGATGGGCACGCCCGCGCAAACGAGCGCACTCACGGGCAAACATCTTTAAAACTTATAAAAAAATATAACATGTTCATTTTTACATTTTATGTTCATAGTATGTGGGGGCATGTGTTGTGTTGTGTTTATTCACATTTACACGGACTCTGTCGTGGGGGTTTACTTTCGGGAATTTTACTCTTCTGGGGGCGTGTCCGTTTGCAGGGCTCGCCCTACGGACATGCCCCCTACTGTCTTACACGGACCGTGTTAGCCTTAGGTGTGATTCAGCATGCCCTCATGCATATGCATGGCATGCTGACATCACACTGTTTAACTGCAGCCTCCATGTAAGCCTTGTAACTCTTACACGGAGGCTTCGTGAATCCTGCCCATTATCATAGTTGAAATAAACTGGGTGGTAGCCTTAGATACATTTATTTATTTTTATTTTATTTTACTTATTTATCATTTTGTTCACTGGGTTAGTGCCACTAGACTAGTATCCTCTTTTCAGGGGAAACCTAAGGTGGTATTTATACAGTTAGGGGAAATATGGCCAGGGCATCAGAGAACTTCCCCTACTATTTTTGATGGGTGCTATGCAATCTTTTTCATCCACTTGAGCTACCACCATCTCAAGCAGATGGAGTTTTGGTTTAATGTCTCATCTGAAGGACAACACACTCAGGAGTGCACCACACCCAAAATGTTACACTGCAGTGTCAATAATTGATTGACCAGGTGTGGGAATAGAACCCACAGCCTTAAGCACCAACTGCAATTGTGATACCTGTTATGCCA
>NC_056728.1:86330236-86397736 GCF_019279795.1 Protopterus annectens
TCTTCTCGCTTGTGAGTACGTTTCCCTCACTATCTTTTATCACCCTTACCTATTGCACATCTTTCCCAGCTCTGTCCCTCTGTCTAGCCAATCGGTACAGGTCCTTTTCTCCCTCTTTAGTGTCCAATCTCTCATACAACTCTCCATATGCCTAATTCTCAGCCTTCACTACCTCTCTCTTTGCCATGCACCTCATTTCCTTATATTTTTGTCTACTTTCTTCATCTCTTTGACAATCCCACTTCTTCTTCACCAGCCTCTTCCTCTGTATACTCTCCTGTACTTCCTCATTCCACCACCAGGTCTCTTTGTCCTCCTTCCTCTGTCCAGATGTCACACCAAGCACCTTTCTAGCAGTCTCCCTTACTAGCTCTGCTGTAGTTACCCAGCTATTTGGTAACTCTTCACTGCCTCCCAGTGCCTGTCTTAACTCTTCCCTGAACTCCACCTCACAATCACCCTTTTTTAACTTCCACCATTTAATCCTTGGCACTGCTTTCACACTCCCCTTCCTCTTCTTGATCACCAACATCACCCTACAGACCACCATTCTATGCTGCTTAACTACACTTTCCCCTGTCACCACTTTACAGTCTCCAATCTCCTTCAGACTGGCCCTCCTACATAGGATATAATCCACCTGTGTGCATCTTCCTCCACTCTTGTACATCACCTTATGCTCCTCCCTCTTCTTAAAATGCGTATTCACCACAGCCATGTCCATCCTTTTCACAAAATCCACAATCATCTGAACTTCTGCATTCCTCTCCTTAACACCATACCTATCCATCACTTCCTCATCCCCTCTGTTCATTTCACCAACATGCCCATTGAAGTCTGCTCCAATCACTAGTCTCTCATCCTTAGGTACACCCACCACCACTTTATCCAACTTACTCCAAAATTTTTCTTTCACATTCATCGCACATCCAACTTGTGGAGCATATGCACTAACAGCATTCATCATTACACCATCACCATCAATTTCAAGCTTCATAAACATCACTCTATCAGACACTCTCTTCACCTCCAATACACGCTTGGCATACTGTTCCTTTAGGATAACCCCTATCTCATTTCTCCTGCATCCACACCATGATAGAACAATTTGAACCCACCTCCTATACACCTGGCCTTACTTCCCTTCCATCTGGTCTCTTGCACGCACAATATATCAACCTTCCTTCTCTCCATCATATCAGCTAGCTCTCTTCCTATACCAGTCATACAGCTAACATTCAAAGTTCCTACCCTCACTACTATACTTCTAACCTTCCTCCTCTCTTCCTGCCTTCAGGCATGCCTTCCCCCTCCTCTTCTCCTTCGGCCAACAGTAGCCCAATTTTATATGGTTCTATTATGTTTCACCAAAAAACAAAATGTTGAAACCACAAAATATCAAAGACTTATATCATGCATTGCAGCAAGCCACCCTGTATCTCCCACACTCCTAACTAATTATATATCCCAACTCTGGGATTACACAACAGTGGGGAAAGGGCAAATTCCAGTTTCAACATTTTCATTTGTTTTTTAGTCAAATGGCATGGAGCCATATTTCTGTTTAGATATCAAACAATGTCCAATATAAGAATTCATTTTGTCGGTTTTGTCTTCTAAATAAGACAGTGTTTTTACTGTACATATGTGTCTGTTTTAGATTTTTAATATCATTTGACTGAATATATTAAGCACTGCTGCACTAAATTAGAATATGTTGATGAATCCTGCTGTAGTGAAAACTGTTCTTAGAAACTGTTCTTGCTGATAAATGATGTTGCTAAATTGGAGAATTTTTTTTATGATATTGATAGAGTGGACAATATAAATCACAAAATTTCAAGCAGCGAATTATTACTAAATACTGCAAAAGAAGGATAAAGGGAAATTTGAAAAATGTCTTTTTAAATGATCTGTCATTTAATTATCTTTAATTAATGATTAAGGTTACATATAAGGTGTTTGATATGAAGAATATGTTTTGTGCCCCTAGAGGTCTAGATAGTTGAGGTGCTAGGGAGAAATAAAGAGTGCATTGTGGTGTGCTGCATGCATCTTTTTTAATTTAATGTGTGTTTAGTAACATATGTCAGATAGAAGCTTGGATAGCACTCCAAAGGCTTTACAAAATAATAGTCCTGTTTTAGGATGTGACATTAGCTGAACATCAGCTGCAGCACAGCACATATTGGAGTTGAGCGGCCAGCTGTTATCAATGGACATACATGCAGAAACTTCATTGTTACAGCAGAAGTTAAATAGACTTTTTTTCTGTGTAAGAAAGAAGTTACTGATTTGCAATTAGTTATTGTTGAACCATTATATGAACTGACAGATAGTGTCTAGGGGGATGTGAGATGGCAAACAACATACTTATCCAATTCTATCTGAGGATAATGAGTTATTTGATTGGTGGAAAGAAGTCGATTTGCACTGTATGGCAGGCTGGTTGAAATATTACTAAGGTATGGCCAATGGAAAAATGAAAAAAGAGTGGACATCATAAAAAAGGTGGAAGCCAAGGTGAAGTCAAGAGTACATAATAATTACTTCAAACAAAAATGTATAGACATGCAAGAAACTGTGAAAAATATGAAACTAATGTGGTTAAAAAAGAAAGAAAAAACTTTTAAATGATCAAAAAATGTAAGAACACTCACTTATTTTGTGGCACAAATGTACATTGCTCATGTGATCAAGAAAGGCAGAGCAGGGAATTATGGTCTATTAGCTAAAGTGCCTACTTCAGGAAGAGTTAGCAGTTGATCTCTATTTTGAGAATTTGAAACCACAAAATGAAGGCAAGATGGAAGACAGTAGCAGTAGTGAAAGAGGCACTTTCTGAGACCAACTTTCACACAACAGATGGAATTTTTTTTTTTTTTTTATAAAATGTCAAAATTTTAAATTTAGCAAACCATCAGTTAAATGAAAATTGACTTAATCTGCTAAAATAAAAGACTCAGTTTTGTGCCAATAACTTTTCCCACTTTGGACAATATAGAGACTGAGTTCATTCATTTTTGTAGAAAAATTCAGGTTAAAAGACTTTTTCTCACAAAGTTCTGAAATATAAAATAGATTGCTTAGTACAGAAAGCTTAGTTATAGCTTCTGATGGGGATTTTCCTGCTCATTTAGGTAGTTTTAGTCAAAGCACATCCAACAAACGCAAAAAAGTAGCTGGGTGTTTTGTTAACCTCTGCAGTTCTTTCATTTGGAATTCCCTTCAACTCTAATTTGAGAAGCAAAAAAAATAATTTATATATATAATATGCATATGCATAACTAAATACACACACACACATATATATATATATATATATATATATATATATATATATATATATATATATATATGGGATACGGACACATGCTTGACTAGCATATGTCCGAATCACAAAACATCGAACACACATACACGAAAGCGCTTAACATCAACAAGTGCTTCTGTGTATGTGTGCCTGTTTCGTAGATCGGACTACAGTGCGGGTAAGGGAAAATTCCCTTTTCCCCACTGTAGTGCAATCTCGGAGTGAGGATAATAAAGTAGGGGGTGTGTGGTGGGTGCAAGGGGGCAAAGCCCCCCTGCAGAAATGTAGATTTTTTTTTTTAACTACACATACACGGAAGCTCTTTTCAATGTTAAGCGCTTTCGTGTATGTGTGTTCGATGTTTTGTGATTTGGAAATATGCTAGTCAAGCATGTGTCCTAGAACCATATATATATATATATATATATATATATATATATATATATATACATATATATATATATATATATATATATATATATATATATATATACATATATATATATATAAAACAATTTAAGACAGCCATCAAATAACACTTTAAAAGTCACTGGTTCTGCCACTGCACTCTCCCTCCTTAAACATCCCCTACTTCCCATACCTTAATCTACTTTCTGCCCTTAACTCACTCTTCTCACTAGCTCTCTCTAATCTTCCTTGACTACTCTTTCTACCGTCTTCCAAAATCTATTAAGTAAATCACCTCAGAAAAACATTGTATTGTAATTGTCTTGTCTTCATGCAACTACATTATGATAAAACTGGGTTTTTGTAATCACTTACCCCAAAAACTATATTGATCTTAATGACATATTTCTTTTTATACATCTTGAAATAGTTTTGCTATACTCCTGATTATTGACACTGTATAACATTGTATTGCTACTTAATGCCTTGTAATAATCCTGTAACATTGCTGTTTAATGCTAATTTATAATGAAAATTGTATAATAAGCTGGAACTTTTCTCCCCGGGCCTCTACTGAAAAAGGGCTCTTCAGCTCAGTCAGACAATCCCGGTCAACAAATGTAATATATATATATATATATATATATATATATATATATATATATAAATATATAAATTAACAAGCAGTTTGCTACAGATAAATACCACACATGGATTATTGAAGTGCTTCAGTCTTGACCACAAACTCAGTACCAACATTCACTTATGAATAGTCTTACTGCACTATGGCTTGATAGCACCCCCATGTCCATGGCAGCTGCCCCTTTCATTCCACCGTAGCTGTACCTCTAACTGTTTTAGGTTCATAGGTTCATAGTTTCACAGGTAGGTATCTGCCTGAAGGTATTTATAAGCCTAGCTGGATTGTGTTGGCTTTCACTGCCCCCTTAGATTAGTTCCCTGTGCCTCTGTCCAGCAGAGCCATTGAAGTGATCCCTGGGGTAAACTTTCTGTTTCCCATCCACTCGTCAAGTTTTCTCTTGAAGAGGGTTAGCAAGGAGCTCTGCCTAATGTAGATTGGAATCTTGTTCCAGAGCATGGGAAGTCTCTGGGACAGGAATCTATCCCTCCAGCACGTCCTGTTTATTGCTGTCATAAGGTTTAGATCCCTGGAGTGTGTGGCTTGAGAGGATATGGTTTTCTTTAGGTGGAGCATGTCCATCAATTCTGGGTTGGACATGGCCTTGTATGTCAGGCAGAGATTACCTCTGAGTAGGCTGTATGCAATCGAGTACAGCTGGAGTTTCTTCAGTCGAGCTGCATAGGGCATCTGCTTGAGGCCAGTGATCCTCTTGGTGAGGTACTTCTGTGGTCTTTCCCATTGTTGCAGGTGTCTTGCAAGGTACATCCCAAGTGGGGCATTGTACTCTATGATGGCTCTGATGAGTGATGCATAGAGGAGCCCAATGACTTCTTTCGATCTGGATGCAAACCCTTTTGTGATTAGGTGGGCCACATAGAAGGATTTTCTAACCACTTTGGCAATGTGATTATCAAAGGAGAGATTACTATCTACTTGGGTCCTCAGATCCCTTATTACATCTTCCATATTTAGGGGGCTACCACCTATGTGGCAGTTTGTGGGTACTTTGTTTTTTCCAAAGGGGATGACTATACACTTTTTGGCATTTAGCTTGAGGCCATGGTTTTGACACCAGGTATCTGTCTCAGTGAGACCCTTTTGGAGGATGTCTGTGTCAGCTGGAGAGTCAATTATAGCCACTAGTTTGCAGTCGTTTGTGAACTTGGTCAGCTATAGTCCTCCTGTACTTGCCTGTACCTCTGGGAAGTGTATGCCAAACAGGAGAGGTCCTAGGACTGTGCCCTGGGGAACGCCACTTGTAACCAGTTTAGAGTCAGACCTAGCTCCCGCAACTCTTACCATGTGGGTTCTGTCCATGAGCCAGTTGGCAACTCATCTCGTGATGTAGGGGTTTATGTTCAGGCTGGTGAGCTTGTCTATAAGTAGATATAAGGCCTAGATTTGTATTTAGGAACTTGGAGACACTGAAGCCGAAATTGTGCTATAAAGACTTTAAAGAAAAAAAGAGTAATACACCAACATAGGAATGCAACATTAACATGTTACAACTGTAGCTGTTGTGATGATATTTATGATTTGACAAATAACTTTGAGCACCCTACTACTAAAGAAAAATATGAATTTAAATGTTCAGCAAATTGTAATACAACTCAGTTAGTTTATTTTGCAACATGCACAATATGTACAGCATTCTATGTTGGTAAGACAACGAGGAAATTAAGACAGCGTATAATAGATCACAAGTCTGAGATTAGAAGAAAAGTGGTGACAAATGCATTAAGTAAGCATGTCATGGAAAATAATAGTACACATACTTTTAAGTTTAGAGGTATAGGTACAATAGACATGAGTATTAGGGGTGGTGATATGAATAACAACTTAGAGTTAAAAGAATATGAATGGATCATTAGACTATAAGCAGATGTTACACCAGGTTTGAATAATACTGTCAGTATAAAACCTATATTAATTAAAACACAGAGAGAGAATATTTAAGAATGCAGTTTAGTTTTAACCTTAGGTTTTAAGAATTGAGTATGGTCATTATGGTTCTTTCTATATATGTATATATATATATATATATATATATATATATATATATATATATATATATATATATATATATATGTATGTGTGTGTTTGTATGTATTGTATGAGTATATGTATAAATGGTTTTCATATCTATATGCCTATGTATTTATGTTTTAAAATGAGTTAGTGTGATGAAAGTTTTTTGAATGAAGTAGTTTAAATATTTAAATATTTAATTGTCAATTAGTGTTGTTAAGTTAGGCTGGCTGAATCATGTGACATTATTAGATCCCTATTTAAATGATGATGAGATTTATTAACTTTATGTACTGATGAAGGGTGGTTAACCCAAAAGCTTTATATTAAATCTTTTTGGCATTTAAAGTGTTTTTTCATTGAGCTTGTCTATAATACCTGAGTGGGGAATGGTGTTGAAGGCCTTTGCGAAGTCTAGGTAGGCTATGTGGACCCCCTTTCCCTCATCTATAGCCTTGGTAACTGTCTCAAAGAAGTCCACCAGGTTTAGGAGGCATGATCTGCCCTTAACAAAGCTAAACTGGGTAGGGTCCAGTGTTTGGAGGTTCCCAATGTCTCTGTTAATGAGATCCATGATGATGCGCTCCATAGCTTTGCAGACCAAGCTAGTCAGACTTATAGGGCAATAGTTCCTGGGGTCCATTGTGGCTTCATCTTTGTGGAGTGGAATAACCATTGCTGTGCACCTCTCTGTGGACACGTAGCCTGTGGAGAGGTTGAGTTTAAACAGTGTGTTTAGGTGAGGGGTTAGTTCATCATTGAGCTCGTGTAGGACGCAGCCTGGGACACTGTCTTGTCCCATTGATGCTGTGTTTTTAGCTTTGGAGAGGGCTGTTTTAACCTGAGTGTCAGTGATTTCAGGGGCACTACATTCTTCTGGTATAGTTGTGGACCCTTTTGGGGGTGAGAGGGGGGTGAAGTTTGCACTGAACCTGTCTGCCAGGATGTTGGCTCTTTCGGTCTTGTTCAGTGTATTTTGTGCCATTCTGCACTAACTACGAGCAGATCTGAGAATTGACACTTAGATTCTTGACATAGTTAAAGCATGCCTTGTGGTTATCTTTGGTGTCCATGGCAATTTTTCTTTCAAACCTAGCCTTGGATGATTTTATGAGGGAATGTAGGTTCTTGCTGATACTGATCAGGGATGTCTTCCCTTCTTGGTATTTTACTATTTTCTGTACTAGTTTCCTCCTTCTGTTGTATAGCTTGTTTATGGCAGGGTTCACCAGACTGGTTTCCTTTTCTTGGAGGAGTGAGTCTTGGTTTTGTTTGGGATAGCACGATCCATGCATTCTTGTAGGTGCCCGTATAGTGCATTAGTAAAAGATTTTGCAGCTTGGACAGCGTTATCTTTTAGCATGGGGGCTTTGAAACTTCCCACCTCGGTCTTAAGTAACGTGGTTTGATTTTGAAAAGTTTTTCACAGTGGTTTCTTTGACCGGGGGTGGTGGTGGAATGTGGATATCCAGACTGATTAATTTATGGTCAGATCTAACCAGTGAGGGGTGGACCTCTGGTGTGGAACACCAGTCGCCCATGTTGGTGATGACCAGGTCCAATATGTTGTCACCTCTGGTGGTGGTGTTGACCAGTTGATCCATGGCATTTGAGTTTATAAATTCTAGGAAATGTTGGGCAAGGGAGTTTGTACTTGAGTAGCTCTCCCAGTTAATGTTTGGGTAATTGAAATCACCCAATATCAGGATGTTTGGTAAGACTTTTATGTTTCCCAGTGTTTCCAGGAATGCGGAGTGGGGGTCCTGGGACATGATGGGTGATCTTTAGCAAGCTATAATTTGAATAGCAGTTTTGCCCATTGTTAGTTGTACGTGGATGATCTCTGAAGCATTGTGCTATGCCACTAACCTGGAGGTGTGGGTATCTTTGATGAATATGGATATTCCCCCACCTTTTGTATTTCGGTCCGGGTTTCGTGGCTGAAATGTATAGTATGAGTTGTAGCTTGGTAGTGCTGGGGTGCTCTCTGGAGCCATAAACCAGGTTTCTGTTACTGCACATATATCAATTTCCTCCATACTGAGGAGTGTCTCGAGTGCATGCATTTTGAGGTTTAGACTTCTGGCATTGAGTAGCATTACCCTCATTTTTTTGTTACTTGTGCTATTTTTTGCAGCTGATGCTCTGGCCAACCCAGTATCCATCTTGATTAACTGATCTCTGTCAGAAAGTTACGTTCCCACACTGTGGAAAGTATCACATATAATTCCCCTCCGCAAAGGCGGACCCTCCACAGAACTAACCAATTACCACCCCATAGCTATTCTCTCTCCACTCTCCAAAATACTAGAGAGATGCATACACTCTCAGGTCTCAGACTACCTCCTTACTAACAACCTCCTTTCCAGTACTCAGCATGGTTTACGACCAAACCATAGCACCACAACTGCCTTACTCTCCTTTACTAACACTATCCTTCAACATAAAAACAATGGCTATCTCTCCTCTGCTACTTTCCTAGACCTATCTAAAGCATTTGACATGGTCCCACACAAACAACTTATCTCTGTCCTCAATAACCTATCCTTCTCACAATCGGTCACCAACTGGTATCAGAGTTACCTGTCTGACCGCCAACAATCCGTTGTATGGCAGAATGACATATCTCCCCAACTACCTGTCTCCATAGGGGTTCCCCAAGGATCCATCCTTGGACCCCTACTCTTCTCTGTTTACACCAATAATCTAGCCTCTGCCACCAAACATGTCACAATCATACAATACGCAGATGACTCGACCATCATCTGCTCAGCCCAGTCCCTACCAAAACTGCAAAAAGTCACACAGGAAGCCTTTTCCTCTGTTGAAACATGGTTATCCGATGCCCGATTAATACTCAACCCAAACAAAACTAAACTACTCATCTTCCAACCCACCAAACATACTCAAAACAACTCTCACTTTAACATCACGGCAAAAGACAACACCACTATATACCCAACTGAACACACCAAATTGCTAGGAGTGGAAATAGACAATAAACTAAAATTTGACATTCACATATCCATGACTATAAAAAAAGTCCGCAAAAAACTAGGAGCATTATACAGAAATAAGCAATTTCTCACCAAAGCAGCAAAGATTTCAATAGCAAATTCCCACCTTATCTCCACCCTACTTTATGCCTCTCCAATATATACCAACCTAAGGCAATGTGATCTAAACAAGCTAGAGACCTGCTACAACAAAATCGCCAAATTTGCCACAGGGGCATCCTACCGTAGTCACCACTGTGTCTCACTTGCTGAACTGGGCTGGCTTGAACTCCCTCACCTCCTTCAGTGGTATCAACTTTCACTCACCCACAAACTAGTAAACCATCCACTAAATGTCCTATCCCTCCAGAATCTACTCCAACCCTATCAAACCACCAGACCACTAAGATCCAGCAGCAAAAATCACTTGCAGATCACTAAAGCCAATAACTCTGCTGGTGAAGCACTATTCTCTTGCACCATAGCCAAATTATGGAACTCACTCCCACCCACAATTACCTCCATACCATCATGCACCCACTTCAAAACTTTACTAAAAGCGCAACTAAAAACATGTTGGCTGTGCCCTTGCAACTCCCACTCTAATATCATCCACCCCATCCAACCACTACCTTTCTTTCCACTCCACTAACTACCTTGATTATAGCAAGCTCAGATGCTCATAAGCCAGTGCTTATTATGCAGCAATAACTTCTTCTTCTTGTGACATTTGTTAATGTCTGGTATGCACTTCACAGATAAAGATTCTAGTTGTCTACTGATGTACTATGTTCTTCATCTGTAAATATGTTGTAAGTAATTGCTATGTAAATTGTTAATCACTATGTAATCCAATGTAAATACTGTCTGTTTATTTTAACTGTGGAGCTTTTCTCCCCGGGCCTCCGCTGAAAATGGACCTACGTCCAGTCGGACACTCCCGGTCAACAAATTTAAATAAATAAATAAATAAATAAATAAATAAAATTTATGGTGGTGGGTTTGTCTTTTGAGCCTTGCCTAAAAAAGGCACTATGGGGGTGGCAAGTGCCTTGGCCAGTATTCGAAAGCCTAAGGGTGACAGGTGCAAGCCATCTCTAGCGAAGCAGCATGGCTTTTCAAGCATGTTATCCAAGGCTGACAGACACTGGATCCCCTTTGAATGACACCAGAAGCTTAGCCAATTGTTGTAATTGATCATTTTTTCTCTATGTCGTGGTATCATTCTTGGTGAGAGCAGGATGCTACTCAGGGTCAGTGTCATACGAGCCTGGGCTACGTGATTAGAGAGCTCCTCCATGTCTCTTTTCATGTAGTCCAGGGAGGTATGGCTCAGGTCATTCACACCAACATGGACAATGACAGAGTCATATTTGTACTTGTTCTGGAGTGACCTGAGTGCTTGTGTTATGTGGTGGATCCTGGCACCCAATAGGCAGCTAACAGTAACCTTCTCCTTGTTCAGCATAGTGAGTGGGACGTCAATGTGCCTGACTATAGAGTCACCTATTACTAGTGTGTTGGGTATGTTATTTTGCCTTAAGGGCTGTGATTGTGTGGCACACTGGTTTTGTGAAGTATGTGTTTCATGGTTTGTGTTGGGGGGTGGAGGTTGCTTGGATGTCTGCTTTGGAGGTCTCTGTCACTTTTGCAGTTTTTTATTTAGAGCCTCTGAGTATGTTTTCTTGTACTTATGTGTGTTTTTTACCTGTGCTGGTTTCATAGGTCTATGTGAGACTGGTGGTGTGATACAAGTAATTCCCTTCTCCTTTTGACTGCCTGGTCCTGTCTTGGGTTGAGAGAGCTTAGCCTCCAGTTTGGCTGTATAATTGCATCTCTTGCATGTATCAGTGTTTGGTGGAAGGAGGAGAGGGTTGCCTGTGTACATGAGGCAATTGTAACACTGCCTCAAAATGCCCAGATTTACCAGTTGGACTGGAGAGTACACCTGAAACTGCCCTTTGGACATGCCTGGATAGGTACAGTGCACTGTTTTACTGACTGTCTGGTAAGGTTGAATAGAGAACCTTGTCCTTCTCTACAGTATAGGGGGTTCTAGTGCTAAGGTTTATTAGTGCTTGCTAAGAGTTTTGAGCAAGTGTCGGGATGAGAAAGTGAATGGTTTGAGTGCTTAAGTTGAATGTTTGTCTAGTTCCAAGGGAAAAATTGAAGAGTAGACTTTATGGAGCTGGGAATAGTTATACCCTAGCTAACTGGCGCTGCCCAGTGCGCAAAACCACACAAATGCAGGTTTTATAGCAGGGAAATGAAAGAGAGAGAAATTAGCCAAAAATGGCCAATAAACTACTAATTTCTGTGCTGAAATCACTCCTCCAGGGACAGATAGGCTGCTCAAAGCTCCCTCTCTCAGTGAACAGAGAAACTTCCTTCTATCCAAGTAAGGTATGGGCAAACACAGAAACTTGTAACACAGCCCTGATTTCAGCACTAACCTGAAAACTGGACTATACTAGCTTAGAAGGGTGGGAAAACAAGTATTTTTTTTTTTTTTGTTTTTTTTTCAGAAAATAAAGCAGATACAATCATAAAAACACTTTGAATGCACAGAAATGGCTATCGCACTTGAGTGTGTAGCCCACAACAGTTAAACAGGTAATTTAAACACAAAAATGACTTTGTTAAAGTGCAGGCAGTAAAATAAGTACAATATGTAGCTGAAACAAGCTTTTTAAATCACAGAAACTCTAGAAAATTGGTGTTATAGGCGAAATTAGCTAAAGGCAGCAAGAAAATACAGAAAAATTATACTTAATCACTTCAAAGTCTTTATTTTATTTCTCTGCTGCTGTAGAACTCTGCAGGGCACCAGGCAGGAGCTTGCTGAGCTGTATACAAGCACAAAAATCTTGCAAATGCAGGTTTTATAGCAGGGAAATGAAAGAGATAGAAATTAGCCCAAAATGGCCAATAAACAACTAATTTCTAGGCTGAAACCACTCGTCCAGGGACAGATAGGCTGCTCAAAGCTCCCTCTCTCACAGTGAACAGAGAAACCTCCTTCTATCCAAGTAAGGTATGGGCAAACACAGAAACTTGTAACACAGCCCTGAATTCAGCACTAACCTGAAAACTGGACTATACTAGCTAAGAAAGGCAGGAGAACAAGTATATATATATTTTTTTTTCAGAAAATAAAGCAGATACAATAAAACAAAAACACTTTAAATGCACAGAAATGGCTATCACACTTGAGTGTGTAGCCTACAACAGTTAAACAGGTAATTTAAACACAAAAACGACTTTGTTAAAGTGCAGGTAGTAAAATAAGTACAATATGTAGCTGAAACAAGCTTTCTAAATCACAGAAACTCTAGAAAATCAGCATTTTAGGTGGAATTAGCTAAAGGCAGCAAGAAAATGCAGAAAAATAATACTTAATAACTCCAAAGTCTCTTGTTTGTCTCTCTGCTGCTGTAGAACTCTGCAGGGCACCAGGCAGGAGCTTGCTGAGCTATATACAAGCACAAAAACCTTGCAAGTGTGGGCTTTATATCAGGGAAATGAAAGAGATAGAAATTAGCCCAAAACGGACAATAAACTACTAATTTCTGGGCTGAAACCACTCCTCCAGGGACAGATAGGCTGCTCAAAGCTCCCTCTCTCACAGTGAACAGAGAAACTTCCTTCTATCCAAGTAAGGTCTGGGCAAACACAGAAACTTGTAACACAGCCTTGAATTCAGCACTAACATGAAAAGTGGACTATACTAGCTTAGAAAGGCGGGAAAACAAGTTTTTTTTTTGTTTGTTTTTTTTTGTTTTTTTTTTTCAGAAAATAAAGCAGATACAATCATAAAAACACTTTGAATGCAAAGAAATGGCTATCGCACTTGAGTGTGTAGCCCACAACAGTTAAACAGGTAATTTAAACACAAAAATGACTTTGTTAAAGTGCAGGCAGTAAAATAAGTACAATATGTAGCTGAAACAAGCTTTCTAAATCACAGAAACTCTAGAAAATCAGCATTTTAGGTGGAATTAGCTAAAGGCAGCAAGAAAATGCAGAAAAATAATACTTAATAACTCCAAAGTCTCTCGTTTGTCTCTCTGCTGCTGTAGAACTCTGCAGGGCACCAGGCAGGAGCTTGCTGAGCTATATACAAGCACAAAAACCTTGCAAGTGTGGGCTTTATATCAGGGAAATGAAAGAGATAGAAATTAGCCCAAAACGGACAATAAACTACTAATTTCTGGGCTGAAACCACTCCTCCAGGGACAGATAGGCTGCTCAAAGCTCCCTCTCTCACAGTGAACAGAGAAACTTCCTTCTATCCAAGTAAGGTCTGGGCAAACACAGAAACTTGTAACACAGCCTTGAATTCAGCACTAACATGAAAAGTGGACTATACTAGCTTAGAAAGGCGGGAAAACAAGTTTTTTTTTTGTTTGTTTTTTTTTTGTTTTTTTTTTTCAGAAAATAAAGCAGATACAATAAAAAAAACACTTTAAAGGCACATAAATGGCTATCACACTTGAGTGTGTAGCCTACAGCAGTTAAACAGGTAATTTAAGCACAAAAATGACTGTTAAAGTGCAGGCAGTAAAATAAGTACAATATGTAGTTGAAACAAGCTTTTTAAAAAAATTTAAATTGTAGCAGTTCAGGACTTCATGTAACTCTTCTCTTTTGAGTTGTACTGCTTCTCAGCACCTTGTTGAGCTAAAGCAGCTTAAGAAAACTATGCTGCATTTAGGCTGTTGTTTATATATGTGCCACTTCTCTTGGTAACATAATGACCCCTTTAGAACTCACTCTAGCATGGGCAACTGTTCTAGCAGGATTAATATGTCCACTGTCAGCTTCAAAGCCTTTAGTGTTTCACAGTGTGGGTTCTGTCAGTGAGCCAGTTGGCTATGTTCTACATGAACTACAGAATGAATTGGCACCCCACCTAAGCACCATGTTCAATCATAGTCTCACCTCAGGCTTTGTGCTCACTGAATGGTGTACAGTGACAGTTATCCCACTCCACAAAGGGGGAGCCACCACAGACCCCATGAACTACTGCCCCATTAGCCTAACGAGCCTTGTCTGCAAGACCATAGAATGTATCGTCATGGAACCTATAAACAAAGACATTGGTAATCTCCAAACTCTGGACCTAACCAAGTTCGGGTTTGTAAAAGGCAGATCATGTCTCCTAAACCTGATTGAATTCTTTGAAGCAGTCAACAAAGTGTAGACAAGGGTAAGGTGGTTCATACAGCCTATCTAGATCTCGCCAAGGCTTTTGACACCATCCCCTACTCTGGATTTATAGATAAACTCACTGAACAAGGTATAAATCCCTATGTCACAAGATGGGTTGCCAACTGGCTCACTGACAGAACCCACACTGTGAAAGTAGCAGACTACAAATCTGACTTCAGACCAGTAACAAGTGGAGTACCACAGGGTTCAGTCCTGGATCCTCTCCTGTCTGAAGTACAGGCTAGCACAGAAGGTCTTTGGCTAATGAAGTTTGCAGATGACTGCAAACTAGGAGCCATAACTGAAACTCCTAACGATGTGGATATCCTACAAAAGGGCATCACTGAGACAGATGCCTGGTGTCAAAGCCATGGCCTCACGCTCAATGCCAAAAAGTGCATTGTCATTTCCTTTGGTAAAAACTCTGTACCCATGAGCTACCACATAGGTGGTCATCTACTTAACACCAAAAATGTGATAAGAGACCTTCGGACACAGGTGGACAGTAGTCTCTCCTTTGATAATCACATCACCACAGTAGTCAGGAAATCCTTCTACATGGCACACCTCATCACAAAAGGTTTCTCATCCAGGAAAAAAGAGGTCATCGTTCCCCTCTACTCATCACTCATTAGACCCATTATAGAGTGCAACGACCCTTTTGGTATGTACCTCACAAGACATCTACAACAACTGGAAAGGCCGCAGAAATAGCTCACAAAGAGGATTACCAGCCTCAAACAGATGCCCTATGCAGACCGTCTCAATAAACTCCAGCTTTACTCCATCGCATATTGCCTACTCAGTGGCAATCTCTGCCTAACATGCAAAGCTATGTCAAACCCAGAGCTGTTGGACATGCTCCACTTGAAGAAATCCCATTCCCTCTGAGCTACATGCTCTAGGGACCTAAACCTTATCACCTCAATAAACAGAACATGCTGGAGGGATAGATTCCTGTCCCAGAGACTTCCCATACTCTGGAACAAACTACCTATCTATATCAAACAAAGCTCCTCATTAGCACTCTTCAAGAAAAATCTTTATGACTGGATGGGAAATAGGAAAGTCACCCCTGGGATCACCTTTTTGGCTCTGCTCGACAGGGGCAAAGGAAAATAATTTTCTTGGGTGGCGAAAGCCAGGATACCTTATTGGCTAGGCTTGTATAGCCCCTAGGGCCGATAGCCGTGTATTTACCTATGAACCATAGCTAGAACCAGAGTCACTAAGATTCCATAATCTCCCAACTTCACACACTGGGATAAAGCAAGGGGGTGAGTCTTATACATCAGACAAAGCTACACCAGAAAAGAAGTCAGATCAACAGTAATGGAATCATGAGCTTCTAATGTACTGACCATTTGAGTATGAATCTCCATTTATTAAGGCAGATACAAATGTCACTATCCCAAAGTCTGCTATAAGGTCTTGTTGCTTCTTACCATCCCTCTGGATGGAATGTCCATGACTTCAGTGATCTGGATTGATGTTAACACCAGAAACTTTGATATTTTAATGGGCATTACTCTTTCTATCCTAGGACAAAACCTTTATCTGTTGAACTATCCCACTGAACAATCAGTTTTGGAAATAACTGCTCTGAACATTTTCACTTAAACTCTATATTTTATTTGACACTTTTCCTGTTTTCCTACAGATTATTTTATTGCTTATTCAGGCACGTAGAACTATTATAGGTACATTTCCTACAATCATCATACCTTCTATACTTTACTGTACATTACTTTCCATGCTAGGAATTCTTTGTATAGGATCTATGCAAAGCATTCATACATTTTATACATTGTTTACATTGCTTTCCATTCTAATAATGCTTTGCATAAAGCCTAGAACACTAGCCAGCATTCATCAAAATGCTGTATTACAAGGTTACATTCATTACATTGTACATAACAAAACAGCTTGCAAGACTTTCTAGCTAAATGCCCAGGCTAACAACATGTTTAAAATATTATTCCATTAGGGCTTCAAGCCATCCCATTCTTTCTCATGGTATCTTCTTTAACATCAGAAGACCCCAGTTTATTACCAGAGAAAAAAGTACTTATGAGTAATCTTTTAATTAAATGTATTTATTTTGCAGTTCCTTTCAGTTTCCTCAGTTTGGTTTTATCTGGTTTACTTTTGGTTTAACATCTTATTTATACTATAAAGACATAAATTTACATTATTTTATATTATTTGTAATACACAATTCTGTCAAGAACCACCACACTAATTTGCAATTTAAACAACATAAATGTTTCAGTACAATCTCTCACAGTTACACACACAGTAATCTCACCATCACACACACACACACACACACACACACACACACACACACACACACACACACACACACACACACACACACACACACATAAAGCCTTCGCTCTATTTCTCTTATATTCAGGCACCAATGTAGACACTTACACCTAACCATCTCTAAGTCTGAGGCACTGTCATGGGAGGACTGGCATGGCCTTCTTGCAGGAAGGAACAGCATGTGCACAGGAGACATAAAGTGATCAGATTTCCATAGCAGAGGCTAGGAAGCAACTGTGTCAGTGCTGCTTGTGGATTCGGTGGACGATTTTGCCAACATCAACTTCTTGTAGAAGTGAGGACTGATTTGGTGTGATCTGCATATTGCCATAGGCTGTTGCCATGCACACACACAGATGGGATAGTTAAGGGGGAAAAAAACCTCAGTCCTAATGACAGTATAGTGATGTGGACCTAGGATGCTTTGAGATCATCTGTAAGACGCCAAGAGGGCTAGGTGAGTGCCAGTAACATCTACTGATGGTCATCTGGGTGACAAAATCACTACATACATTTCATGCAAACTTTGATAATTATTTGCTTTTTTTGACCAGTCATCATATTTCAGTATACCATAAATATGCAATATGTCAAACAATACTATGAAAAAAGCAATAAACATCATTTGTGCATGTAAAGTCTACCCAAGCCAACTTAGGGGCTCTGCACCCAATAACCTTATTTCTAAAGGTACTACTTTTTTGGTTACCCAAAATTCAAGAAATCAGAAATGTAGTAAATAAATATATTTTTCCTTTTATTCAAAAGCCCAACTTCAGAGGTACCATTAAATCCAATGGACAGAAATTCCATCTCCAATACAATGAAACATTGACAGTGCAAGTCTTTCCTTATTGTAATACTTTTTTGTGTTAATACAATGGGACTAAAAAAAACAGTGATTCTCCCCATCTGATTTAATCTGACCAATCTCAGCACCAAATAGCAATATGAAGCCATCTATTGTGCTCACAATATTCAAGGTGAAGGAATGGGTCAATGGTGGATTATGCATACCTTGAGCCCTGGGTAATTTTCAAATCACGGTCCTCCACCCCCCCACACATTTTTATTTTAACTATGCATAAATACACATGCTCATCTGTATTCAGCTTTTGTTTTAAATTATATTAATTATTTAACATAACAAAATATGTGTGAGTTTGTTTCTAATTTGAGAAGTCTTAAACATTTTTCCAGCAAGAAGTAAAACAACATTTAATAACTAATAATACCAAAATTGCCATTTTTAAATATTTATTCCATAAAAGGACATTTAAATTGCTGCCATTATAATTCACCAATGCCCATGCCCATCAGTTATGGGTACATCACTGTGTATACCTCAGTTATCCAACTGGGATAAAAAAATGGCTACATTAAAGCAACCCAACTTACTTTATAAAAATGTATACTAGTTCAGCAAAGCCAGAATAATGTTTATATATTCTGATCATGACAGTGAGGTCATTCATTCTCATCCACGGATGTACCTAATAATTACAGTACCACTGCTGACTGTGTACATATCAACTGTCTGACTGCAGTAAAAATGCATTACTAATTATAGACACAATAACACATTTCAAAGTTTGTTTCAAACAAACACAAAGAAATACAAGTACTAAAACATGTTTCACACAAATGTGCCCTAGTTCTGTAAAGCCATGTTGTTTGAACTAAACAAAATAGACAATTGTACATTACTTTTATTCACTGACAGGTCCATATAGCCACCTTACGCTATGCACCTCTTCCAGTTATGATGAAAAATACCTCTCAACCTCTTAGTGCAAGACACAAAGGCAAAAACAGTCAGAAATTAGGGTCATTTTATTTTAACAAAATATTTTTCTTATACACTTAAAAAGTTACTATAATAATAGCTTTTAATTACCTTGCATTTCCAGAATGATACGAAGTCTGAAGTGCAAATGTCTGCAATTATTCAGTGACTACAACCCTCAGTGATTTTCCAGAAAACCAACAAAATATTGGGGAAAATCAGAAACAGAGAGCTATGTAATTCCAGCTTCTTTCACAAAACCAATGGCCAGAAATATTTCAACTTATTTCACACAAATGCACACAAGCACTGCAAAGCCAGACTACTAGTCCCCTCAGTAAAGTATGTATTTCCAGTTTACAGCACTGAGCCACATTAGTTATGCAAAACCATCACAGAATAGTTGGTCAAAAATGAGAGCGGTGCAGTCAGACATGTTTCACCCACAGATTGTTGCCATATACAGGCCAGCAATTACATCTACTTTCTTCTGTACACACATCAAATGATATGGTTCTAGTTACCACAGAATCATACCTTTCAACTTCTTTGTCAAGATTTCTGAACAAAGCCAAAAATAATTAAACAAAGGGCCAAAATCAGGGACAATTTTTTAAAATGCTGATATTATAAAACTTACAAAGTTGCTAAAATAATTTTCTGAAAGATATGAAGTCTAAAACTCAAATGTCTATTATTCAAACATCATTGATTTGCCAGAAAACTACAAATTTTATGAGGAACAAACCAAAAATATGAGGCATAAATCTGCACATTTGAAAGGTATGCCCAGTATACAGAATAGGTGTTGTTGACTGTGTAAGCAAATAGCAGAGCATTGACTAAGGAATTAGGCTGCCTAACATGAAGAAATAATAATTCTGCAATACGACATATCATCAGTACATATTAAAATACCTCTCATCATGCAGAGTCTAAAAGCAGGGAAAAGGTTTTTAAAAGATTGGTGAATCTTAACAAAAATGTGAATACTTAACTAGCATAAAAATGTACGCAGGAAATAGCATATTAATCCTCTCATTTCCAATATGATTGTGCGTTACTGCTCATAAACAGTATTAAAAAGAATGGCGAAATAATGCAAAAGCAGCAGTTATAAACTAGAAGTAATGTGCTATAAATCATTTTATTGCTATTGCAGGTAGATCATACTGCTAAATACAAACATATATGATATGCATAGCAATATACATTGCATAACAATATTATTTTCCAGACACAATTTGAAAATAGAGTTGAACATATTTCAGTCCCTCATTCCATCAAGAACAGAGTAAGATAATTCAGATGTTTGTTTCACAAATAAACAAGCAAAAGGAAAAGCATATCTACAGCCTTCTGTCCAGTTACTTAAACATTTTGGGGGGGGGGGGGCAGTTCCAGGCAGGAAATTATTTTCCCTGTTCAGTCTGCTTTAATATGTACTAGACAAAGCATTGCTACTTTTAGTGTCAGTTGACCAAACTGAGTATCACAGAATAGCACTACATTCTTTATAATTATACGGTGCAATGCTCTTGTCACTCATTAGGAAAACAGCATAATAGCTTTAGTACAGAATCTACATGTTGTTTTAAGGCTTGTCACAACACACACTATGTTATTAACAATTGTTCACTGTCTTTTTTTAATTCAGCACTACTCTTTTAAATGTTTTGTTTCTGCAGATGCTTTAAAGTACATTGCTTTGCCCTTCTATCATGATAACCTGCAAAGCAGAATGTCACAGTTTCAGTGGGAAAATCATTTTCCTGTGTGTTTCACTTTAGTACATTTTGGACAAAGCATTACTGTTTTTACTGTCTATAAAGCAAAGGCCAAAATGACAATACTACAACAATTTCTACAGTCCTAGTTGCAAAAATGGATTTATAGCTGAAAGCTACAGAAAAATGCAAAACAGAATAGCACATTTACACTCCAACATCTCCCATAATCGTAAATTGTTGCTATGAGCACTTACTTTAAAATAGCACATACTGCTTCTGTTACTATAAAGTACTATACAGAATGTAATTATAGCCTTTAAGAATTCTGTTTGAATATTTTATTTTATTTTATGTTATGTTATCTGTAATTGAATTGTTTTTTTATCAAAGGTGTACTGAGTAGGTTCTTTGTCATCCTGTGCCATTTTCCTCTGTAGTTCAGGGATCAAGCCTTTGTCCTTTTTTATCCATATGTTTCATATTTGTAAGTATAGATAGGACTGACTGTAATCAGCAAGGGAAAAAAACAGAGAAACATGAGTGGACAGAGGCTGATAAATTAACCAAAATGATTGGAGGTAAGAGAAACTGAAGTCACTAACTCCTCAAGCCCATTGCTTCTCAGCCATTCCTGATTTTACAGAATGTTTGTGATTTTGCTTGATATCTTTGCCCTGTCCCTCATAAAATTGTTGTGTTTTTTCTAGCAAATCATTAAGGATTGCAGTTAGTTAGTAATGACAGACATAAGAGTTTCATGTGTCTTACTATCATGAAAATGAATGTTAATGCAAAATGTGTTGTTCCATTAACACATTAAGTGAGTGAGAGTAATGGTTCCCGCTCTGGATCTTTGTCTCTCATTATTTTTGACTTTGTACAGAATTCTTAAGAAAAGACATGAGTTTTATAGAAAATTAGTACAATTGCTAAATGACTGTGGATGTGATGTGAAAGCAAAGTTAATATAAACGTCAACAGTTCTAGGCAGTTATTTAGTGATCTGTTGTCTAATGCAGCTCACAGATGTGGGTAAATCATTGGTACACATAGTCTTGAGTGTTAAAATGTTAAGTGATTTCCTTATTTTTAATTAAAGAAGTTCTGTTTTTAAAAAGGAAGGAAAGACCATAGCATTTTAACTTGCAAGACTCTGGGTATAAACCTTTTTTTATTGCACCTTATTGAACAAAATAATACTCCACTGATGGCAAGAATGAATGTACAAAATTACAAATGACTCATTTACTATCATTTAAGAAAGCACCACTGAAATGGTAGGTTTGTACCTTGTGGACATCTGCAGAGCATTCATTCATTGTGCTGTATATGAACCACTCCACCTGGGATTATTCTGTAAAATAAGTCCACAGCAGTACCTCTATATGTTTCAAAATGTACACAGCTGTGTGGAATGCATATGCATCCCAAAATCCACACCAGTAACCTGCAGGTTTTATGCTTTAATTTGTTATTCTGATCAACTTCACCCTTTTGTGAATATGATCACTTTATTTTTTGAGAGAGTCTAGCAAACTAAACACTGTAGTCAGCACATACAGTCCTTAGGGATCTAAAGACCTTTAGCTCATCCAATTATTCTGAAGTGTTGGCCTCTTGAATCATTAAACAAGAAATGTCTCATATTGTTTGGTGTATCTAGATCATGCAAAAAGTGCAATTCCAGGGTAAACATCAAATAAGGTGCACTTGTAAATAGAATACGATAAATAAAATATTTATTGTCTCACACAGAAACACACAGTATAACCAGTTCATTTAAGTGCTTTTGTCCTACACAAATGGACTTCATCAGAACTGAATGGTATAAAGAAAAGCACTCTTTTATAGCCCTCTAAGCCAATTAATTAATCAAGCAATTATCAAATTATAGTTTAAAAAACATACACCAAATTAATCATAAAATATTTTTATAAGACAACAGATTGAACATTTTAAAACCTATAAATAAGAAGTATCAAAAATACTTCAAATAGAAACTGCATCAATTAATAATAAATAAAATTACTAAAGATAGAGGGGCTAGCACATTCTCTTAAGTCCCTTTTTTAAAAATAAACTTTTTGTGAAAAGCAGAACAACATTTATTGAAACAAACTGCTGCCACATAAATTTCGGTGACCTAAAAAGTTTGCCATTGACATTTTTAATTTAGCTGCCCTAATATTCAACTCAGAATTAACTGAATTGTAATCATCTAGCCTGGGCAAAAAGATTGCATTCAACCTTAGTTGCCACATTAGTTCTCTAAATTCAATATGTTTCCCATTATCCTCCCTTTTGGTCTATACCAACAACTTCCAATATACCAAATAAAAAAAATGTGAAGCTGTTGCATGGTAAACTATGCTTGTATAGAGCACTGTTAACATTCTTCTTTTTGATGACATGATTATGCTAATAAATCCTTTGATGTAGTGTACTTTCTGTTTTACCGACATAAAAGGAGAGATAACATTTACAAATAGCAAGATATACAAACCAAGTGTACATTGATTACCATCTAATAAAATTATTTTGGATGCACAATAGTTGTCAAGATTAATATGCTTTCTCATTAAAATAAATGGGCATTGTTTGCAAAACCCATCTTTTTTTGTACAATGTTGTTTATTTCCAGTGTAACTGGACTTGTTTACTTCTACATTAGATGTTATATTCCTTCCCATTTTGTATAAAAAAAGAATGTACATTACCTATTAATTTTTTTTCTCATTAGTTTTAAAAACAGACCAATTTCTTTTAACTATATCCTTGATGTATTGTGAAATGTTGTATTCTATAAGGGACCTACAAAAGTCTTTGCTGGTACACTACAGAAAAAAAAACAAAGTCAGTTGGTACTTTCAACTTTACTTTTTTAGCAGTTAGTAGTCCAAATTGTTGTGTGATGATTCAGTCTATACTCATGGCAGTTTTACAGTCTTTACCCATGCTAGGTAGATAGAGGTCAAATTTAATTCAAAGTGTATTGTGTACCTTTACTTTGTTTTTTCTTCTGTAAACTAATAAATCCTATTGGTTAAGACCTATATAAACACTAAAACTTCTAATAGATAAATAAACAAATAGGAGTAAGAGTAGAAAATATGATATTAATCATAAACCTCCCATAAAAAAGGGGCAATTTAGAATGTATATGACATACCACATAAATGAGTATGCTCCTTCTTCAACCCATGTAAATACCTCACAAACATGACATGATAAATGAATGCACTTTTTTTAAAACATTGTTAAACATTTTAGTCTAATTTAAAAATAATAACAGATGTGTTAGGTATATTGTATATCTGCCTTAGTTGTATTCCAAGAAATGAACCCAGGGATTTATAAAGAATCCCACTGTGGGTGCTAAGACCTGCAGCCAAAAGGGCTGTTTCTATGATTGCAGAAAATATGTTTCAAAGGTATATTAGCTGCAATGAGGAAAAACCTCATTACTGGCTAATTTGCATGTCTCTGAATTTCATGGTGTTGCCACTAGTACTAATCAGCCCTTTCCTGTGGTAATCTCCATGGGCATCACATGCATTGCATTGGCACGGGTACCCCACTCACTCTCCCACATACCTTCAAACACACACACACACACACACACACACACACACACACACACACACACACACACACACACACACACACACACACAATCAGACACATCCCCAAACCTCTTACCTGTCCCTTGGTTTACAAAAAGTCCCTGCTGTAGCCTGTCATTGTTTCCCTACCCCTGGTGAATCACAGATGATTACTGACAGTCAGTAGTGATAGTCGTTATAGTTTCATTCTTTTTTGTGTTCAGAAAATGCATGCTAATATAAAAGCTGTCCTTCTATAAACTATTTAGGTTAGTCAGAGTAATATTTACATTTTCCCTGATGTAATCTAGTGGTCTTGCCAGCTTTGCCTGAGTCTTTAGCATAGTCATTTAGAGATTTATCAGCCCCCACATATGTACACATTGCCGTCCCTCTCAACTGTCCTTGACTTTATAAAATGTTCCTGATTTTGCCTCTCATACAAGTCCTGTTCCTCAGAGCTCATGGACTATTACAATGAATCAAGAATGGCAGACATTAGAGTTTTATAGTTATTATTGTTGTTCAGAAAATACATCAGGATGTAAGGGCAAGACCTTTGTGAAACTTTTAGATGGCTGGTGGATTAAAGCTTTGCTCTAGATAAGGAGCTGTTTTGTGTACTAAGGATACAGGGTTTAAAACTTTGTCCCTACTTATCTTACTTTTTTAAACTAACTTACGGCAATATTTAAATGCATGCCCCGCTCTGTTAGTACAGAGAACTAAAACTGTGCTTTGATAAGGAGCTGAGTTGTGCCCTGTAGCAAGTGTTCAAGGTTTAACATTTTCCTTCTGTAGCATTTTGATAATGCATTAGAGTAAATAACAGAACTTTACTGGTATTTACACTAGTGTGGATGACTAAAGTTCTGCTTCCTGTGCTGAGGGTACTAGATTTTAGGCCTTCTCCCTCTTTCTGTTTTAACCTTTAAGGGACTGTGGGGTAGTATTCTAAGAGTATACCTGGTATATGTTATTTGTCCTGTTAACTTTTTAAGGGAGTTAAGAATGAGTAATATTTAAATTTCCCTGGTGTCCAATGCCCCCCCCCCCACCCACCCAATACTGCAATATTGCAAAATTGGCTCACTAGTCTAGAGAGTTTAGCGGGGAGACAGCCTCCAATACACAAACATGTATATATATCACACACACAAGTGCAGCTTTACTACCTATACCCTAACTAACCATACTACCATGACCACCCTGATAAATTCACAGTCACTTTCTTTCTCTCTGTCTCTCTCTCTCTCTCTCACATACACACACAAACACACACACACACACACACACACACACACACACACACACACACACACACACACACACACAAACACACACACACACACACACACACACACACACACACACACACACACACACACACACACACACACACACACACACACTTAAAACCAATCACCCCCCTGCATAGGCTCACACTTGCGGCCAAACACACACATACATACATGAACACACTCCCTCACCACTACCTGTCCACTAGACTCCCCAGCACATACCTCTAACAACATCTCTCCTATTGAAAGTAATGGATGAATGCAAAATTTTAGCTGAGTTAACTTATGCAGCTGAGTGACTCTTTGAAATTACTCAGTCTGTAAATGGAAGAACACAAGGCTAATTAGCAATGACTACTTCTCCAGAATGTCTCATTAACATATAGCTCTGCCAAGGACATGGCCCACAGCAGTGATTCTACAGACCATGTAGGATTATTGCGGTGGGCCTGTCTCTGAATCAGAATGGGCCACCACCAGTAGTGTGAGGGCTTATCAGTGGTGGCATCCCTTTGTGAATCTGGCCCTTTTTTCTAAAGAAGTGTCTTATTACTGTTAACTGAGAGACAAAAATGTATAACAAAGTTTTGAATAAAGCATTTCACACCATTAATGAGTGAGGTAGTACAGCTAGTCATTTATTTAACCATGGAAACTTAAAACATTCTCCATCCTGATGGAAAACCCAAAACCCTATACAGAAAAAGCATGAAATAAAACAGGAATAGTTTAGCAGTCATTATTAAAAACAATATCAAGCTTTTTATCTCTGTGATATTTGAGACCTTCAGATCATTTTGAATTTTCAAATACTACACAGCTGAAAGTACCTAATAGTTTGACTGAGTTACTAATAATGACCTCTAAGGGGTTTATTCAGTATCTTTTTCTGTATAGAGTTTTGCAATTCTGTACTATAGTCATTTGTCCTTACTTTAAGATGTTGCATAGTGCCCAAATAAAACATACACATGAGCCTATTCTTCATATGTTGGCTGACATTTATGAATATCATCTAAATACTTTTTCCATCCACGTTTTTACTGTTTAGAAAAAAAATTCGACTGTCACACTATCACACTTCTAACAGAAGGTTTCTGACTTCCCACACACAGACTATTTTTTAATTAATATCTTTCACCTGTTCATCCCCTGATTGTCCGATTAGCTGTCTACTGCCTAGACCTGCCCTGTAGACTATGCTGCATTACAAAAAAAAATGCAGTTTACGTGGAGAAATTGTAATGAAAATGGGACAATTTTTATCCTTTAAGGCTTTCAAAAAAGAGTTAGAGTGGTTGAGAAGTGGATTAAGAGTGGTGGATTCTTTGCAGTAATTGTGACCATGTACATGTGGCTGCTGAGCCAACAAGCACTTGTACAGAACATTGCACACATAACTGTGCAACTATAATAAGGGCAGCACCAGGAATTGTGGCATCAGTGCTGTTTAACAGCCAGCAAGCCATGGGCCCCAGAAGGCAAGCAGAAATGCAAATATTATAATCTACCAGTTGGTTGGGTCATGTGCGGTGCTAGCTAGATGCAAGCTATGAGCAGGATAAATTTATAAAATCTTGGCTGTGGCAAAAGGACCTAGTTTTGGAGATGAAAAATGTCACCTCACTGAAGGCAATGGTGTGTGAGATGGTGCAAGAGCTGGAAAACTGTAGACAGACTCATCTTTTCATGCACCATTGGCTCTAGAAGCATAATTCTTTATAAAGGATTACTTTGCTCATATTCTGGCGTTGCTTATTTTTGGATATTCTGTAGTAATTTATGTTTAGCTTCAATGGTCCTATATGTGCACATAAAGACTTACAAAGTAAAAAGTCATGGGTGTTCAATAGCCATGTAGCTAAAACACTGATATGTCATTAAGCAGTCATTTGCAAATAGCTCATGGTTCTTCCCTACCAGAGGTTTAAGGTATTACACAGTGAAGAATCTAGACTGACTGTCTTTCTTGCAGTTGATGTGTGTGTGTGTGTGTGTGTGTGTGTGTGTGTGTGTGTGTGTGTGTGTGTGTGTGTGTGTGTGTGTGTATGTGTATCTGTTTGTCCATTCTAGTCAGAGTCACTGACAATAACATTATAATCCAAAGTAAAGAAAGGAAATAACTTCCAGAAAGCAAATATTTCACCTCTAATACTGGGGAAATTGTTTTGCTGTCAGTATGAAATATTTATCTTATTTATTTATTTGTCTTTGTTTACTGAGAAAGTCTAACTGAGTAATACCCATTTTCAGATGAGGCCCAGGAGAAAAGCTCCATTTGCTTATACTGCATTATACCAAGGTCCAGTTAAACACAGAGTAGTTATATTTCTATTTACGTTTATACAGTAGTGTAGTGTCTATCTGTGGCTGCAGATGAGTGTGATGCTCCCTGTAATGCTCCTCACCACTGTTGTAATGTTGTGAAGTGTATCAACTGTATAATATGTCATTTTTATGATGTGTTACATTTTTTGTAATTATTTTTCTTTTATTGCATGTTTGTGCGCAGAGTGCAGCAATGCCAAGCTGTGTTCACATATAGACAGCTGACACCTGGCAGACATCTAAAAATAGAAACTGGATGAAATTATCATAATTAAATTTTTTCTTTTTTTTTTTTTTTAATTTTTGTTTGTGCAGCACGGCCTGTAGTGCAGCAGAGCAAAGTGGATCTCATACATACATGGCTGACACCCGACAGGCATCTAAAAATAGAAACCGGATGTAATTGATTATTTATTTATAGGTGTGCTTAAGCATGTTTGCATGGAAAGGTGTGGTGCTCAGCAATGCTAACAGCCCAGTAGTATATGTAAAGGTACAGTAGTTTTTATAACATCCATCTAGCGACGTGGGTAGAGTTACAGTCTTATGTGTAGTAGTTCTTGGGTTTGTGTGCATAACAGGGAGAATATGACTGTAAATGAATGTAATATTTTTTGTACTTTTATGAAATTATTGTGAATTTTGGAACTGCTGTGCTTTGCTAAGCATTGCTTATTCATGCTAAGCAGTGCATAAACATGCTAACGGCTACCAATGTTTGGGTGGTGCAAAGCCTTGCTAAAACCTTGGTTCTGTGACTTTTCACACTGCTTGGCTTCACTTAGCTGGTTTGTGTGCTGCTAAGTGATACGGCGCTTTTTTGAATGTTGCTGAATGACGTGTAAGGGCAGAAAAACAGCCTATATTAAGCCCAATAGGTGGGAATTCTGGAACAGTCATTGGAGTTCAATCAACTGTTGATATGGCTGGCGATGTTGGCAATGGTGTGTGCTTTCAAGTGCTAAGGTGGGGCATTCAGGAGTCCAGGGTCATGGACGGGCTCCATTAAAAGACATGAACTATGTCTGATGCAGGCTGCATTCCAGGGCTTAGAGTGTAAGGTGGAGGCCTGGGAAAATTTGGCCAGGGAATTGACCAGTGTTACTGGTATCCCCTGCCCAGGTGAGCAGCATTATCTCAATTTTGACAACCTGAAAAAGAGAAAGAGGGGAACCTTGGACACCTGGATCCAGGAAGCTCGAGATAAGAATGACCCACAAGTATGTAAGTATGTCTTCCTCTGTCTAACCAAAATGCAAGCTGAATGTCTGCAAAACAGGTAATCATAATAGTGTGCTTCTCTCTCAACAGCTGAGAGCACTCACAATGTTGAGTCCCATTCCGGGAGCCTGGCCAGGTTGAGCCATGAGCATGGTAAGTATGGGTTTAGTATGCCAACTGTAGTGCAATAAGCAAGAAAGAGTAAAGCATTTACTGCAATAAAGTATACACAAGAAAAACTGTAGTGCAATAAATGGGCATGTAGAACTGTGGTGCAATAAATGGACAATTAGAGCTGTAGAGCTGTAGTGCAATAAATAAACAATAAGAAATGTACTTCAATAAAGCAATAACAATACCAATAACAGTAAGCAAAATGTTGTTCAGCAGGATTGTGTTTTGTCAAAACCATTGCAGTAGAGCTGTATTCACTGATTGTCTATGGTAAGGTCACTGCAGTCAAGTGTAACATTGTAATAGCTGTAGCCAGCAAATCTAATGTCCTGCAAACTGTATTGCTTAACTCATAGTGCTGTCCAAGGCTGTCTCCAGGCCATTATCGGTCACATAATGCTTTCTCTTCCTCAGACAACAAGTAATAAAGGTATATGGGTAAGGTAGCCTAGTCCATGTGCAGATATTGTGTGAGAACTTCAAATATATTTCAAACCAATAACAATAAAATGTGTTCACTAGCATTGCTGATAATAAACTATAACTTTCTTCATATATGCAGTATGGTTGTATTCCATGCACATGTGTTCTACTGTCACTGCAGTCTAGTATAACACTGTAATAGTACTAGAATGCCAGATGAATGTCCTATAACTTGTATTGCTCAATTCATAGCATAGTTCCAGGTGATCTCCAGGCAAGTATCAGTCACTCAACAGTCAGCAGTAACTTGGTAGCTCAGTCTGTTAAATGCTTTGTATGCAGTACATTTTGCCACACAGTCCTGGGCTTGAAACTAGTGGTATATAGCACTAAATTTTCAGTATCAGTCACGTAATGCTCACATTTTCTCTCTCATCAGGAATACAATAAATATATGGGTGAGATAGATCATATCATGAGTAGATATTTTGTTTAGATTTCACAGAATGTTAACATCAATGCCAAGAATGTGTTCGTCAGCATTGTTGATTCATAAATAAAGCTTTGTAATCCCAGTTTGGCTGTATTCCTTGCATGTCTGTACTAAGCTGCTGCAGTCAGTTATTACATTATTTCCAGATGTCCCCTGCAGTCACTGCTATTGGGTTCTACTCTCATGTCTGCCAACTAAGGCATGACAGCTGTCTAGTTTACTTACTGTACACAAACATGCCTCTTAAGTGTCATGCTTTCTCATAATGCAATTAAAACTGCCTAATCCATCTGTCACATGATTAGCAGATAAATTATTACCTGGAATGCAATGTATTACCAAATCCATTTACAAAACACCTGGGTAGTTATATAAGTCCACATTATGTGAAACTGTTCTGTGTAGTGGTGTACCTGCATTTGTTATTGCTTGGCCCATACTGACCCATGCTAACAGCTTGAGAGGTATGTACATGCTACATAAGTTATAGGGAGAATTGTAGTCACTGTACTCAAACCTGACACTACACACCTGTAGAGTACTTGACACTATACACCTGTAGAGCATTTCTCAACAGTGTTTTCAGGTATATACTCTGCAATGGAAGCGATGGAATGTATTTCTCTCTCTCTCCCCACCCCTTATCTTCAATTATTTATTACTGTTATTTATTATTATGAATTAATATTAACAAATTTTGTTTAACTATATTTTGGAAAAATGTGGTTGATTATTGTTATGTTGTATTATAATTTAATAATAACATACGTTGTTAAACTAACTATATGTTAGAAGATCTGGTTGATTATTCTTATGTTTTAGTATGATGCAATACTAACATATTTGATAAACTGTTTTGTTGGACCTGTGGTTTATGTCATACTGGCATGCTGTCACCATACTGACTGTTATGTTACTTAATGTTATGTTGCACATAACATACATTAATATGTATTTGGATAAATAAATATGATGTTTGAGTCTGTTAATAATAATAAAGGCTTGGTTATTACTAACCGTAACTTATTGCTATACCTCATTTACCACGGAATGTCAAGGTAAGCTGGTTATGGCTGATCTACCTACCTTGCCTAAACTGGTCATGGCACCGGTTGTGACCAGTGGTGCCCCCTCTGCAGGCTCTGCACTACCTGTGGCATTGAGTAGTACCACACCATGGGATGGAGCTGGGCCCCCCTCTGGGAGTGGTGGTGGAGGGGGAGCTGTCAGCTGGGTGGAGCTGCTGGTCTTGGTGTGCAGGATAGTCCACCATGGCTATGACCACTGCTTGTGTCAGATTGAAGGCATGCTAGCCAACCTGGTGGAGCAGCCTTGCCCTGGTGCCCAACATTCAGCACAGTCACCCTCAGGGCAGTGATGGAGCAGTGCCAACAGTTCCATGCATGGGGACATGAGTCATGCTGCTGCCATCTGGAAAAACACATAGGACTTGTATTCCACAACACCCTTCCTATCCAAAGTGTTCACCCCCCTCATGTGTCACACACCACCCCTGTCTGCTGTCTTGTCTGTCTTGTCTGTTTGCAAATGCATCCTCACCTA
The DNA here is from genome assembly GCF_019279795.1 of Protopterus annectens. Taxonomy (NCBI): domain Eukaryota; kingdom Metazoa; phylum Chordata; order Ceratodontiformes; family Protopteridae; genus Protopterus; species Protopterus annectens. Next base: position 86,361,788 of record NC_056728.1, read on the forward strand.
TCGTAGTTACCTCCCCCACATGTACCTATGTCCCTTCCCCAACATTCCACTCTTACCATAAAAAAAATGGACACCTGTCCCAAATAAAATATCATCCCATACATAGCTTTCCATTTCGCACATGTGTCCACTGGACACTCGTAATTCAGTCCAGTTGGCTTGACAATGCAGTTATGTTGTCCTCACCCCTCTCTCTCTGGGGTTTAAGAATCAAAATTTATCTACAAATTCTGTCAACGTGCACAGTTGTTGCTGTACAAGAAATGGATAGCTATGGTTCTTTCCTACACCCTTCCAGGACATCCCTCCCTGCCTTTCACTATGTTTTTCCCTCTGCTTGCCCCCATTTCACCACTTTCCTATATCCCCTTTTTTCTTTTCATTACATTTTTTAGTGTGCAGCTGCATGACTCGCCGTGTTGCGCAGCTTTGCTAAGATCAACTAAATATGACTATATGTGTTTCTAACATTGTAAGACACATGTACAAAATAAACACCTATGTCATGTTTCAAACCCAAGCTCATCACACCTGCAGCACACTGCATTAACCCGCCATGCCACTCTTGCTTAAAATAGGTGGTTTAAACAAAACATAATAATTGCCAATTACAGTCATTAGGGGTGTTTCAGCAGAACTGCACACCGCACCAAACTGCACAAACTGGAATAAAAAGTAATGGAAAAACTGGGAGTGTACCTTGGACTCTGGTGCAATAGTACACCACTAGACAGCCAAAAACATGATAATGGATGTAACTGAGGCCTGTGATAACAGGTAAATGTGCCCTTTTATTAGCAGCATGTAGAAAGCCACCTGCTAAGGCATTCATGGAAAAATACATTATAATATATTTTGCAAATACACCTGCTGTAGCACTGATTCAGTAGCTCAGTCTGTTAAAAGCCTTGCTCACAGTGCATTTTGCCACACATAGTCCTGGTTTCAAATCCAGTGTTGTTTTGCATTTCAATTACATTATTGTGAAGACAGCAATTAATGAATGACTCATGCACTCATTATCCACACAAAGCATTGCAAATTAAATAACTCATTTTCAGTGTTGGAAGTCACAGGCTTGCAGGTAGGGACACACTTCACATATCCATATAGCATTACTATATGTCGTCTAGTACTCTGTTATTGGCACAGTTGCCTAACATACATACCTTAAACGCATGCTGTAATTGGAGTGTAAAGGATACCCTCACCCTGGCTCTGCCTCTGCAAAGGCTGACATACCTCACACAGATACACCTACAGCTTGTTGTCCTCCAAGGTGTTCACACTCTCTACCTATGTCTATTACCTGCAGCAGCAGTCTGTCATACACACAGCTCTATGTAAAAGTGTTTGCTACAGATTTACCATATGCGACGATGTAGTCTGCTCACCCCAGTAATGTCCATCTCAACAGCTAAGAAAGGGGCCCTGTTTTACATGAAGGCCCTATATATTGCACAGTGGTTGTATGTCATTGGCTAATGATAGTGCAACTCAGCTATTTTGGCTGCAATTAACGTATCAGAGTCACAGATTGGTTTAGAGGCAATTACCTGCTAATGAAAAGCATGTTGAAATGCAAGCAGCTGGCTATGGACAAACATTCTGTATGACACTTTCCTCACACAGAGCACACCTTTGTGAAGCATTATTAGTAGCACATTTCAACAGTGGAGTACTGCACTCCACCAGGCATGTAACTGTTTTTTGTGTATAAAGGGATGCAGATGGGAGGATAGAGGTATGGGTAATAGGTATTACAGCTGTAAGCCTGTTTTAGACCTGTGGTAATGACATGCCATTGATACCCTGCTGTCTTACACATACATGGGATATACAATATATCAGGGTTGCATTGTTTTTTGTCATTGTGGCACACTGGTGTTGTTGGACTGCCCCTATATAGTGGTTGTAATAGCACACTGCTATTTGTCTGGCACTGGTCTTATGGCATATTATTGGGTGGGTGGCCTCAGTGGGCACACCACAGTAGACCAGATTGTTGGGTGTATGATCATACAGCAGAATCTCTCATGGCACACAAGGAACTACCTCAGTAATGATACTATCTCTAGTGCAATCACACACAAGGTATGTTGTCACACTGTGGGGTATGACATGTGTGAGCAAGCAGTGGATATCACCGGCCATATTGTTCTTCCTGTATGTGTACGTGGTTGACATCCATGTATTTGATCCTGTAATGTGTTTCCCTTTCGGTGTGTTTGACATCCATGTATTTGATCCTGTAATGTGTTTCCCTTTCGGTGTGTTTCAGGACTAATGTATTGTAGATGGCATGCCCACTTCTCAGATGTGGAGAATGAACTAATACTTCAAGGACTATGGCAGCATCATTACATCCTCCTATCCAGGGGGAGGCATAACAGGGAATAGCGGGCTGCATTGCGGGTAGACCTTGTCCAGGATGTGAATGAGAATGGCCACCATGACAGGGCATATGAGCAGGTTTGACACTGTGCTACAGACATGGTAAATGCTGCATAACAAAGGTGGAGGGCCTACAATGGAACAACCACTCATGACCACTGAGGAATTCCTGATGAACCTAGAGACACATGACAGTGCCCAGGAATCCATCACACCATACATTGTGAATGTGGGTGCCACAGTGTCCACAGCAGTGGAGCATGCAGGTAAGTTTACTGTGATCACCATTGTAATATTGTAGCAGTCATCCTATCAGGCTGTACATACCTTTATGTGGGTTTCAGGTCTATGTGCTGTGCGGGGGGGGGGGGGTTAAGATCAGTTGAACACTCATACTCAAAATGTTACCAATACATCAAGTAACACAGTAGCTACTGTACATGTGAGATATATGCAGGTATTACCTTGTTGTATTGCAACATGCAGTGGTACTGAAATTACCTCACCATCACCTTTTTACAGGTCCATCAGGAGTTGTCCAAGGCCATGGTCCTGCTATTGGAAAGCTTGGTACTATTTTGTTATATATATATATATATAAATATATATATATATATATATATATATGTATATATATATATATTTTTTTTTTGCTATTAAGGTTAAGGGCCAGGATAATTCCCTATGCACACTTCTGTGTAACAAGAGTAGAATGTTTGTATGTTTCTATCTGGAACAGTTACCTATGTTTCCTAGAGTGGGTAATCACAGGAGTGTAGTTGAATGAGCAGAAACCCTTTTGCAGTTATAGTTCAGAGTGAATAAGCCTCCTAGTGTACATAAGACAATTAATCTGACATGCCTTGTAAAAACCAAAAGGTCGATGGTACATACCTTAGGTAGTAAAAATTGTATTTGCATATATTTGTTAAGATGCGTATACTGGGTTTTATGTGCTGTTTTATCAGATATAGTGTCATATTGCATACCTATAAAGGTACATTGTACTGGTAAAGTGTCACGTGATGTACCTGATCTGCTTGTTATAAAGGCCTTGAGTCGAATGTGTATTTTGTTGTGAGGAAGTCTGTTGTGCATGAAAGTTAAGACGAGAAGATATGAGACTGGCAATGCTGTTGTGAATCCTCATTATTATGACTCTTTGTGGATTTTTCATGCATAATAGTGCAGGTAGTAATATACTGCTTTTGGCTTGGTTTCCACAGGTGACCTGGTGGGTTGAGGTCTCTCCCCAACACAACCTGATGTCAGTGTCTCTTCGTCTCTTCGGACTCTGATGATGATGGTGGCCACAGTGAGGCACAGGTGGGGTTGTTGGGGGATGAATCTGTCGTAGAGGTTGACATCCCTCTTCTGCCCCATTGTCACTGCACACAGTCAGTATACCCGCACATACCCAGTACTACATGTCTCAAATATTGGACAGTCAGAGGGTGAAGACACTGAAAAGACCAGTGTGGCAACTATGGCTTTAGTGAGTGTAGACACTGGCTATTGCTACAGAGCTGGCAAGGTCCAACACAGGTCGATTGACAGGGTTGCTCATAGGAGGACTGCTGTCCATCCACCACCTGTTGCAGTTGTCACATCATGGGTCACTCCGTGCATGTTTCAGGCCATCATGAAGGCACAGGCAGATTCTGAATGGAACACCAGGTGTATGCTTAGGGTTGTAGGTGCAGCACAATCTGACATCTGTGACTGCCTTCACCACATTGGGGACACCCTGGATTGGTTCACTGGTACGTTAGATAGATGCTGGGCTGAGACAGTGTCTGTCTTGGACCTCACATTGTCTGTGCTGGAACATGTGGTTAGAGTTGGGCGTCAAACCCATGGACATAGGTCAGCAACACCATCTGCTGAGAGTCATGTACAGTTACGGTCCTGTAGTGGCAGTACATCCAATGCTACAGAGGGAGTGTGATCTCCACACAACAATGTGCCAGACCATGGGCACATGGTCCTGGGCAGTCCTTTGGGGGACATGGTCCCAGCAGACAGCAGTCACCGTGTCTGACCTTGGGCATGGTGGTGCCAGTGCAACTCCTGGCAGAGCCAGTTCCTATGTTCATGGCCAGAGATGGTGAACTGTCAATTCTGCCATGTACAATCCAAAGCTGTCCAACATACACATGCACAGGGCTAGCACTGAGCTTGACTGTGTATGTGCACACACTCACACACCACTGCCACATGCGGGTCACCTACAGACACACAAGGCACTACCCCATGGTCAATCGAGCCTGCTCCCCTTCCTGACTCACGCACATGCTGTCAACCATTTGGTCAGCCCAGGCCTCCAGTGCCCCCCACACATCACCCTGTGCAAGTGATGTTACCAGTGACACACCCCTGTCATCCTTCCCATCGATGCAGGGAAATTAAGCTATGTGTCTGATGCACAGGGTGACTATATTATTTGACATGTACTTGTGTAATGCACTATTGTTTTGACATGCCACTTGCAGTGGTCACCAACATACACTGTATGCTGGCTTGTGTCATGAGTACACAACATACTTTTGTGGGTCTTATGTTGTATGATGTTGTACTGGTGGTATTGTTACACAATGACAGGTATGTTCCAGACCTGTGTATATTTCTGTTCCAGGCATCTGGGGGATAACCTATGGACACACGTAGGCAGTGATGTGGCATAGCATGGCATGGCAGCACAGCAGAAATATGACTTCAAAAATGTAGAACAGTATACATGCATGGCTCCATACGTTCACATCTGTATGACAGTCTACTAAGGACAATGGCAGTGGTCAGCATACTCATGCATGCACAATTTGTGATAAGGTCTGCTACTGGGGAAGGTGTGACCTTGCTGGAGTGCATATGCTGCCTATTTGTAGGGAGCATAGTAGAATGATGACTCACTGTAAGAACATTAACCTACTATCTGACATTAGTACTACATGCTTGTGGGAGACATTTGTCTAGCAGACATAAACACATCCTTGAAACAGACCCTGCCTAATGGTACACAGAGCACCTCAGTGCACCTCAGCACATGCTATCTGTTTGATTGGCTGGACGGCCATCATCTCAACACACGTTGACTGCCTGAGTCCCTCTTGAACTGGGGCAATATGTGCTGGTCCTGTACCGAGGGGTATGCAGATGTCTCTAATTGTGTGGGCTGTATGGTCATTATGCTAGTACAGTCCACATGTCCTATCACTCCATAAGAGGATGTATAATGCTGTAACAGCCTCAAACACAAACATGGCCACATTCAGGCTAGCACCACTTTCACTCACTGCATACAGGACACACCAAGGCGCACACTTAGTGCAAGTTGGCCGTACATAGATTAGAACACTTACCTATGTATTGGTACACAATACAGATCACAGTAGCTGATGCATGCAATGCAACTCATGTCTACTAGTTCTGTCAGTTTAGAACATATAATGCTTGTTGATATCAGCAAGCATTGTTATGGTCAGTCATTTGGGGGGCCTCATCACCTGGTGCAAATAAAATGATGCAAAACCCTAACTATGTTTACTTTACAAAGGTTATCATATGTATGATATATGGATGTACACATGCACCATGTTGGGCAGAGAAAGATGAGAACCACTACCTATTTAGTACTATACATTATCAATCACAGTATTTATCACATGTGCCATGGCTTATGCCTGATACAACACTCTCAGCTGGTAGACTTAAGGTGGCTGATATCATCAGGCCTTGTAGAAGAGGGCAGTGTGGAAGCCAGCAGCAAGTTACAGGCCCAAAAAGTGCATAACCATTGCGGGTGGATAGCCCATGAGGGCATGGTAGTTGTTTTGTAGGGGTATACATACACGCACAAAAATGCACCAAGTAGCCTGGAGTGTGACTAGAACACCTACCTATCTAGTATTAAACACTACCAATCACAGTATTCACTGCATGCTCCACAGCTTACATCTGATACTACACTCTCGGCTGGTAGTCTTAAGGTGGCTGACATCATCAGGCCTTGTAGAAGAGGGCGGTGTGGAAGCCAGCAGCAAGATACAGGCCCAAGTGCATAATCATTGCTGATGGATAGCCCATGAGGGTATGTCCATTGTTTTACAGGGGTACACACACACACACACACACACACACACACACACACACACACACACACACACACACACACACATGCACACACAAAGTGGGCTGCAATGAGATTAGAAACCCTACCTATCTAGGCTTATACACTATAGATCACAGTACTTATTGCATGTGCCACAGGTTAAGTCTGCTGTATATGTGATTTCAGGCCCAATACTTGTGCATTACACAAACTAGGCTTGTGTTGAACAGCATCTGTAGCCTGCAGAGTGATATTGGTTCATACTGTTATCTGCATCTAGTATCCTAACAGTGAAATAACTGTTATCCTAGCTATGTGTGTACAGTTACCAGTATGGCAATATCTGGTTGCTTGCACTTAGATAGGCAATATTGTGGGCATGGATAATGTGCCCTTTCCATATGTGTGTTAACATCATTATACATTATACCACCTGCACAACTGTGTCTGTCTACATGGTGACATCCAGTAGGCATAGGGGTCTGTAGTTAAGTGGATTATTTACTGTTGCTCCCTTAGTTTTGGATCCTTTGAGCAACATTATGGCTGTGTGATAATGCAGTTTACTCTCCATTATTAGGGTATGTTGGACAATGCAGACATCCACACACATATTTTTGTATATAACAGGGATGTATATATAAATGCAGCTGTGTGTGTGTGTGTGTGTGTGTGTGTGTGTGTGTGTGTGTGTGTGTGTGTGTGTGTGTGTGTGTGTATATATATATATATATATATATATATATATATATATATATATATATATATATATGATATGTATATGTGTTCTGTAGATATATGGGGGAGTCTATGTATCATTTTAATATATATAGCTATATATGTCAGTATATATCTATTTGACACTACATAGCGATTGGTATACTATGGATGTGAGAGAGAGAGATACTGGCAGATGGATATGTATATGTTATGTCTGTTTGTATAGATATTTATAAATAACAGGTCATTTCAATGAAGGGCCAACAGAATTGTGTTTATTTTTACTAAGTGTACAGGCATGCCCAATGTGACTGTCAGTACTTATAAAGTGATGCCAAGCCACACCTACCTGTATTCCAGTCCAGGATTTTGTATGTTACAAATATTAACATCCGCCCCTTTTTCTGAAGTACTGCACTTCACTCAAAATGTCCATAGCATTCCTCAGCTGTCTGCTGTAGTAAATATGTGACTGACATTGGTAATGTTACACCACCACAGACTGACAGTCTGCATACCTCTCAACTGTCCTGATTTTCACAGAATGTCCAGAGTTTTGCCTCATAGGTTTGGTCTGTTCCTCACACATTTGTGGTCTTCTGGTGCTTTATTGAATGTTGACATCAATACGTTATGCTAACTGCAGACAAACAATTATGTGTCATACTTTATATCCATCAGAAAATATGTACTACTGCAACACCTTTAATTCCAGCAACTGTCTACGTTTATGTGACCAATATTTAAACTCTGTCCCTGTGTTTGGACCTTTGTCCTCCCCAATCTTTCTGTTTTTTTCCAGATTTCTTGTGCTAAGTGGTTGGAAGGTATGACATTTTGCGAACACACCAACATACTACTACCTCACATGCAAAAGATGTGAGTAATTCCAGATTAGAACCATCAATACCATCACCCATGCTAGCTTCCCTAGTCCACTGAGCCACACAGGTCGCTAGACAAAGAGACGTCACTCATCATACAGTCAACAGCATACATATCCACATTGTTATCCTGCATGAAGAGAGATATACAATGTGTGAGCATTATCTATGTTATGGCCCTGAGACTGACTGGTCCACTGCTATACCATAACTGATTTTCTATTAAAGCAGTTATATGGGTACACCACTGTGTTGGGGTGGGGGAACAACAGCACATGGTCCACTTGGGTAGACAGTAGTCCAAATATCATGTGTGCCCACTGTTTAACATCTCCCTTGCCTGATGTCATGAATATTGCAATGATGAGGCCTAGTGAAAAGTAAGGAACACATATTATTGGACTGGGTATCAGTTGTCCCATGTGGATGTTAACTCTGACCAAATAACCCACTATATTTCCTTGCATATAACAGCAGCAGATCCATACATATGATACCTTATTATTGTAATCCTTACAATTAGTGTGTAGGTTAGAAACTTATCTTGAGAATGCAGCAGTTGACAGAAATGTAGTTCAGGGCTGACTCTGTGTGATGCAAGCAGTACACAGCCAATACATGGATAGGTACAGGTTGTGTGGTTTGCCTGGCATCAGCCATTTTAATATGTGTATGTGAGTAGGAGTAACTTGTCAGTCCAGTTGGCAGTAAATGTACTTATGCTTTGTCACTTAGTCAATGCCAGGGCATAGTGGTCACATCCACATCTGCCTACAGGGACATCATCAGGGGGTTCCTCTTCAGAGGTCTCCTGTGAGTGTGTCTGTTGTGACCTAGGCACTGGTGGGGGACTGTGTATCCCTTCCCTATGCTGATCCTGCTGCAGCTGCTTCCACAGGATTATATTGTGTTGCCTGGCACATACTGTGAAAATATGCCACAAAAGTACCTCATGAAGAGGATCCTAGGCCTTAAACACATGCCCTACATGGACAGACTCAAAGAACTCCAGCTTTTTTCTGTCTCATATCATCTGTTAAGAGGTGATCTCTGCTTGACTTAGAAAGCCATGTCTGACCTAGCCCTGTTGGAAATGTTACACTTAAAAAAATCCCAATCCCTCCACACCACATGCTCCAGGGACCTTAACCCCATTACCACAATCAACAGAACATGTTGGAGGGCAGGTTCATAACCCAGAGACTGCCCTTGCTCTGGAACAGACTTCCGATGCATGTCAAGCAGAGCACCTCACTAGCCCTTTTCAAGAAATGATGAGTGGATGGGAAATAGAAAGTTCACCCCGGGGATCACTCCAGTGACTCTACTTGATAAAGGCACCAGAAACTAATGGTAGTATGATGCCAGGGCACTTCTCTGGGCTAGGCTTGTAAAGGCTCCAGGGCTATTGGCCTAGTAAACATCTATGAACTTAGGAACCTAAGTGCACATGTGGCTGGAGAGTACTGCAGGGCTCCAACAGCTATATTGAGACACCAGAACCATGACTTCAGCAACCCAAACACATGCTCTATGATGTTCCTAGTTTGTGCGTGTGCCTCATTATGACATTCTTCTGTGGGTATGAGTGCATTTCTGATGGGTGTTGTCACCCACGGTTCCAGCATCCCCCACTAAATGACTGTGTGGGATGTCCCCCTAGCAAACATCTGGTACAGTTGTGATGTGTGCCAGATATGGGAGTCTTGATAGCTGCCAGCACACACATTCATGATAATGCCCTGGGCACTGCGCATGACCTGGTAGTTGATTGAGTGGTACCCCTTGCAGTTGAGTTAGGTTCTACCACCCTCACCAGGTGGTGCCTTGATGTGTACATGAGTGAAATCTATGGCACCCAGTACCTCATGGTAGTGTGCTACACGGTAGAAGTGTTGCATATTGCTGGCCCTTGCCTCAGGGGGTGAGGGGAAAATATATGTGCTCACTGGCATGTGGTAGCATGGCATCCAGGAGCTGGTGGAGTACCCTGGATGCTGATGCCTGTGAGATCCCATCATGCCCTCAGGTGGTCTTTGGGAGGTACCTATCACTATTATCTAAGGCTACACATACCTTTGTTTTCACTGGGATAGGTTCCCCTTTGTTGGTTCTGGCCTGACTTGAGGGTGGCAGAGCTCAGTGAGTTCTTGTAGTATGACCCTGTCCACCCTGTAGAGCTCTACAATCTCCAGCTCATGTAGCTCCTGGAAGGTTACCCTGGGACTGAACACTCTTCTCCTTCTCTGCCTAGGCCTATTGTCAGCAACAGCAGCATTGAATTCAGCATCTAACACATACAAATGTAGCAGACCTGCAGCAGCCGCCTAGCATTCTTTCAGTTAAAAATCCCAAGTCTGTTCTTCAATGGTGCAGAGTATGAGGAAAAAATCAGATTTCAGGGTGTATGCATACTTTATAGTGCTCTACTATAGGTGCTACCTGCGTGATTGGCTACGTGTGATTCATTGCACCTGCCTAATATATCATTGACATCATTTATTGGCCCTAGTTTAAGATAAGCAGGGATCAACACTAATTAATACATCAGTAGCCTTTTAGATACCCTGAGCACTGCGTTACACCATGCAAACACTCACTCCTTAGGTAATCAATGCTTAGCAGTCAGTGCACACTCCTCTCAGTCTTGCATGCTCAGCATAGCAGCACACCGTGCAAACAGGAGCAGCTATGCTCCAATAGCTCAGAAGTTAGTAGACATACTCTCTCCTGATGTCACCTACCTCCTCTGTGGACACCAATATGGTTCTCTGCCTACACGGAGGGGATCTGCAGACACAATTACCCCATTATGCTATTCAGTAACTCCACCTCATTTGCACAGGGATCCGTGCTTACAACCTGGATACTACACACTTCCAAACCCTTCCATGTTAGCAACAGCACCAGTGCACCATTGTAGACACTGCATGCAGAGTCCTGTAATACATTTATCTCACATTATATTAATATTTGATTTTTCCACGTTTTTTTAAGGCATGTTTGAGCACTGAGGCATGCCACACAAACATGTCAATATTATTAAAAAATGTATTTTAACATATTTAGTATAACTTTTGGAATATACAGAGGATAGTTTTCTTCATATCTGTGTGTGCTATGCCATTTCTGTCTATCTCCCTACATTTTTACAGTCCCTTTGGTCTGTCTGCAGTCCTGCACATGGAATTTTTCCGAGTACACTACGGACACTGACACGGGGTCTGCAGAGCTACCTATCTGCTTACTGGATCACTCTACTTGCCTTATTTGCATGAAATTCACCTGCTTATGAGGTGATTTGCATGCCATGGAAGTTTCCATGTTGGTGAACTTGTGCGCCAAACTCAGCAGAGCTTAATGTATCTAAAAATGTTCGCAGCCATGTTAGCAGAGCAGCATGATGTCGACATGGAAAAAAAAGTGTAGGCTTTATGACATTTCCCCTATGTTTAAGGACAGTAATTGGATAGTATTGTACAGTGAAAAAGTTTTAACCCTCTGATGAGCATGTACAGGACCAGGATTGGTTAAGATGTTGTTTAAGCAGTAGTTTAAAACTAATGAGTTTGTCTGAGAGTTTTATTTGTGTGGGGATACTATACCAGAGTTTAGCAATGTATTAGAAGCAGAGTGAGTCTCCTGCAACATTATTTGACTTATCTGTAAGTAATAAAAAATTACTAGAATGGAGGTCCCTTGCTGGACAGTAGCACAGTAATAAGTTTTGTAGTATAGGGCATTTTTCTGGATGATTGAGATTGTGTGCTGTAGTCAGTTGTGAGTATGCTAGAGAGTTGTGCATTTCAAGCCAGCTTAACTGCTTTAAGCTAAGACAATGATGGTCCTATCAGGGAGGCTGGTGGCAAATTTAGCTACGGTGGTGCAGTGGTTAGCATTGCCACCTCACAGCAAGAGGTTCTCCAGTTCGATCTTCGGCTGGGGTGCATTCTGTGCGGAGTCTGCATGTCCTGCCTGTGGTTGCATGGGTTTCCTCCGGGTGCTCCGGTTTCCTCCCACATCCCAAAGACATGCTGCAGATGGATTGGACACTCTAAATTGGCCCTAGGTGTGAGTGCATGTGTGTGTGTGCCTTCTGTGGAAGGTCGACACTGTAAAACTCCACTGCCAATCGTGAGCAGACAGGTGATCTGCTGTGGTGACCCCTAACCGGGAAAAAGCTGAAAGAAGAAGAAGATTCTAGCAGAAGGCAAGTTAGAAGGTGGTGGCTAGAGTTTTTCTTGCATTATCTGTAAGGAATCCATTGATCCTATAAAGAGAGCCTAGTTTCTGTTGTGTTGATTTAATGGGGTGCAGTTTATCATGGTCATATTTGAGACTGTCATGTATTATAATGCCTAGAAGTTTGCTATGAGTTACAATTTCAATGACAGTATTATTTGTTGACTTAATGGTAAAAGATTGCTTTTGCTTTTGGCAACTTTCTGGGGTGAAAAGCATTAACTTAGTTTTCTCGGGTTTGAGTAGGAGACTTGATTCTTTGAGCCAGGTTTCTACAGTGGAGAAAGATTTTTGGGTAATGTCTTGGAGCTTATTTATTGTTGAGACCTCACATATTAATGTTAAGTCTTCTGCATACTGAACTAAACTAGCATGGTGAGTGGAGGTTTTTAATAAATATATTAAGCAGTAGGGGACCTAAGATAGAGCCCTGAGGGATACCTGTAGTAAATGGTTGAAAGGATGAGTAGATTTGTTGCATTTAACAGCTTGTTGCCTTCCAGATATACAAATAAGAAACCACAACAAGGAGTATTGTGAAAGTCCCACTGAAGAGAGTTGAACAAGCAGATGCTGATGTGAGCTAGTATTAAATTCCTTTGACAAGTCTAAGAACATGGTGGAAACAAGCAGATGATTGTTTCTATGTTGGTTTATTATACTGCTAAAATGTAGTAGAGCAGTAGTGGTGCAGTGCTGTGGCCTAAAGCCATGTTGTGCTGTTTCTGAGAGCAGGTTATTTGAGGTTAGGTATTGCATCAGTTGCATATGGATACATTTCTCTAATATTTTGGAGAGGGGGAGAGAATTGCTATCAATCTGTAGTTATTAAACTCTGTAGATGTGCCACCTTTCTGCAATGGTATGATGTAGGATTTTTTTCCACAGTGATGGGAGGTATCTTTATGCTATGGACCTATTAGTTATGGACATAGAGAAGACTATGACTTCTGCAGCCATTTTTAGGTAGTGTGACACTAGTTGGTCTATAGCAACAGAAGTAGTGTTTAGTTAAAGGAGCAACTTCCTTATGAGTGAGGTAGGTACTGAACTAAAACTGAAGAGCTGTAGGTGGTTTTGATTGAACAGGGGTAGAGTGAGCGGGGCAGATGTGTTAGTCTCTACAAGAGATAATATTTGTATAAAGTAGGAATTAAATTTTGTTGGGATTTAATCTGTTGTATCATCTGTTTTTATAAAGGAACTAGTGGCCTTGCCAGGGTGGAGTAGTTTATTTAGTCATGACCAAAAAAGTTTTGGGTTGTTTATATGTTTGTCTTGAAGGTTGGTATAGTATGTTTGCTTATCCTGTTTGACATGGAGTTTTGCAAGGTTTCTAAGATGTCTAATGTGTACTGGTACTAGATTATTTAAAGTCTGTAATAATACATTATTAAAGTGTTCTACAGCAGTTTCTAGTGGCATTGTTCTAAGTACATTCCAGTTATATTTTTTAGTGTTTCTTTGAAAATAAATTGGATGAAATTGGTCGTATTTCATATGATTATAGATAATATGTTTAGGTTATGGCGAGTTCTGTTAGCATATTTTGGTATGTGATTACTTATGCCATCTGAGAGACAGTGTACTTTGGCAGTTTGTCTGGTTTCCTTGTAAGAATCTAATCTAATGTTGAGTATCTCCCTAAATTTTTATTTTTTCTATTAGGTGTGGTTATTAATTGTCTAAAGTCATACAGGTTTATGGATTCAGTGGGGGTAGTGTAATTTATGAGCTGGCAGTCTATATTATAAAATAATGAGGCAGCATATATAGCAATTATTTTCCTGATAAATATATGGCCTTCTTTATTTATGACAGGAATATAAACATTCTTCCTAGGCATTGCAATAGGTTCTGTATTAGAAAAGCTAAAGCTAGTTAATGCATTAAGGGTACATCAGTAATCCTGGACCACTACATCCTCAAAAGGCCCAGATGACCCTTGTGCAGCAGCCAGATGATACCATTACTTTAGCTTTGAAGAAATAATGCAATACTTGAACCATCATTTGCTATAATGGAATATTAAACCATCATTTCCTCAGCACCTAGAGACAGCAAGTCTGTCAACAAAGAACTTGTGAGTCTCAATTTATGTTACAAAGCCATTTCTAACAAAAGCAGTAATATTAACTGCAACTCATATCTTCCCTGCAAAAGTAAGGGGGTTAAGTAAAATGCAAACAAGTCAAATTAAGCACATGCTTGCCTCTATGAATATCCCAAAGTTATAATGTAATGATGCTTAGCTACTCAATTAAAGAAAAATCAATAGTAAGCATGATATATAATGACACAAGGATCAAAATATGCTGTTGTACCACAGTGTTCAGGCAGTCTTATACAAAACTTCCAAAAACTGCAGAAATTATAGGCAGATATACTACTGAAGAAAATTAGTTTTTATTGTTTTAACAACTTTCTCTCCTACTTTCATCAGGGTAAGAAGAAAATGAAAGAAAGTAACAATTCAGGTCTGATAGTGAATAACTACAAATATCCTCTTCATTCTTTTAGAACGTGGGCAGCTCATATGTCCAGCAATTATAATGGCTTATTCACTGGTCAAAAGAAGATAGTGCACAATGTTCAAAAATATGATTATTTACATATACTACCCATCCCAAGGAAAATTCATTACAATGAATGAATGAATACTCAAAAACTGGAAAATGGTTCTGCAAATGTTTGAGCAGTATGTCTGTACATTGTGAAACATGCACTGTACTAAATTTGACAGTATTTGTAATATAAAACAATAATTTATATAACAGAAAACAATAAATAATGAGAGGTTACTTTTCAGAGAAGACAAAGTCAGAGGTCAGCTTAGTAGATACATGACAGGGTTAAATGCAATCTACATAGGCAATTATGTCATCTGCTTAGAAAAGGTATATAATATTGGATTTACATGGATTACAGAAGGGATATATACATAAACCTGTTTGGTTCGAACTATGAACAGGTAATATCAGATGAAATTAAGAACATTTTTGCAATGTTCTTTTCAATCAAGGAACAAGATAGCATCCACTCTAGACACTATGAAAAATTAAGGACTATTATTATAATCTGATAGTAAAATATTAAGTATTATGTGTGAATCAATATTATGTATGTATATGTAACTAAGGCTTATAATAATGACATGTACAGGCTATTGCAATTAAGGCTAAACAATAAAGTTTGAAACTGAACGTGAATAATATGATTTCTAGATACATGGAAGCAAAATTAACTTCAGTACTATGTGACAACCAACCAGATTCCTGAAACAAAATGGTTGATGTTGTAAAATGAGTAGATGCCAAGCTGCAGAAAAATTATGGGAAAGTGGTATAAATCAAACAAAAAGAGTGATATAGCCACACAATTTGTTGGTTATTGAATAGGTCTTGCTTCTTTTATATCTCTCTTTTTATTTATAAACACTCGGAACATACACACACCTGTAATCTACTCTAAAAGTAACTCAGCACTAAACATTGACTGTAACTTTTAATTCTACCTCTACACTTAAGCTAATATTTTAGGCTTACCTCCTTAAATCTAACCTTAAATCAAACCTAAACCTAAATTTCTTCTAAGTCAGTCATAGTAATTTAAACATTGAATTACATTCAAAGTTGTGTAAAAAAGATAAGACATTTGGTCATGTATGAAGTTGAAGTCAGAGGGCCGTAGGTATGTTTACAGTTTCAAGAAAGGTATGGAATTTTGAAAGCACAATAAATTATATTTTATTGTTCGAATCTGGTCTAGCACAGGAAGTATACTTAAGGCTCTGGAAAAATACCTACAGTTATATATTTACATATATTTTGGTCATGCCCTGTGCCTCTCATCCTTAATCCTTTCCCCCTTTGATTTTAATATTATTATGGAAGGGAGGATTATGCTGCAGTCAAGAAAATTATGTTTTTGTTTTCATTTTTCTGGGGAATTTAAATGGAGGAAAGAAAAGCTCTACTCCAAAGAATGCAGAGCATGAAATGATGCTGGATGCCTGCTGCAGCCTGTACCTGCACAGGTAACTACTTCAGCATTTGCCCACTCCATTCCCCCCATACATATCTGTGCATCTTGAATTAGAAGGTATTCTGGCTGCAATAATACCCCATGCCCTGCACCTGGAAAAGGCGACCTAGTGTTCACCACTTTTATCTCCTACTTCCTGATGTCCAGTTCCTAAGTAGTTACTTAATTTCAAGTTGCCAGCAGCACAGATAGAGCTCTTGTCACTGTACCATCTAGACATCTGTTTGTAGCAGTCTTAGAGCTTACAGCACTTGTGAGTTCATGCCTCTCACTGCATCTGTGAGTTTATGCCTCTTGCTACACATGTGAGTTTATACCTCTTGCTACACCTGTGAGTTTATGGCTCTTGCTACACCTGTGAGTTCATGCCTCTCACAACACCTGTGAGTTCATGCCTCAGACTATACCTGTGAGTGCATGCCTCTTGCTACACTTGTGAGTTCATGCCTCTCACTGTATCTGTGAGTTTATGCCTCTTGCTACACCTGTGAGTTCATGCCTCATGCCACACCTGTGAGTTTATACCTCTTGCTACACCTGTGAGTTTATGGCTCTTGCTACACCTGTGAGTTCATGCCTCTCACAACACCTGTGAGTTCATGCCTCACACTAAACCTGTGAGTGCATGCCTCTTGCTACACTTGTGAGTTCTTGCCTCTCACTGCATCTGTGAGTTTATGCCTCTTGCTACACCTGTGTGTTCATGCCTCCTGCTACACATGTGAGTTTATGCCTCTCGCTACAACTGTGGGTTCATGGCTCTTGCTACACCTGTGAGTTTATGCCTCTTGCTACACCTGTGAGTTCATGCCTCTCGCTATACCTGTGAGTGCATGCCTCTTGCTACACATGTGAGTTCATGCCTCTTGCTACACCTGTGAGTTCATGCCTCTAGCTACACCTGTGAGTCCATGTCTCTTGCTACACCTGTGAGTTCATGTTTCTCACTACACTTGTGAGTTGTATCTCGCTACACCTGTGACTTCATGCCTTGTCCACTGTTGCTAACATACTGGTGCTTGGCGATAAAAGATATAAAGTTTGGTTGGCACATACACTGAAACTAATCTTTTTTACTTTTGATAATATATATCATAGTGCATTAATGAAATGGTTCACAAAATGTATATGGAAAACAGACCTAAATATCTCCATCATGCTTATACATGCATGCCTTATACTGCATGATTGCAGCTGTACAAGCTAAAATTATTTTTTTATGGGATAAAGCTCATTTTATACTCCTAACATTAAGGATAATTTTTTCAAATATTCATTTTATAACTCAATCTGAAGAGGTAACATCATAAAACTATGATGCTGAATAGTAAAACCTAATGCACAATCCTTTTTTCATTTTATAAAGGTAAAAAACAAAAAATAATTTATTTCTGCTAATACCGTATGGTGTGTTGCAGGGTACTGAAACCATCAACACACATCATACATTTATATTACAGTGGATTTTTTATTGATTAAGTGAGTAAAAAATATTACTGACTTTATCATGAAACTTAAAAACAGTAACAGTGCATTATGATTCACTCTGTACTTTTACCTTGTAGCACACCTGTATATACATGTAGATAGATATAGATATTACCCACATATATATAATGCTATAGACACACA
The DNA here is from genome assembly GCF_019279795.1 of Protopterus annectens. Taxonomy (NCBI): domain Eukaryota; kingdom Metazoa; phylum Chordata; order Ceratodontiformes; family Protopteridae; genus Protopterus; species Protopterus annectens. Next base: position 86,379,812 of record NC_056728.1, read on the forward strand.
ACACATGCACATGGCATAGAAAGGCATATATGTAAATATGCCACTGATGCAATTGTATTGGGCTATATACACTTTAAAAGAACGTTGAACTTTTATTGTAAATTGATCAAGTGAAACAGTGAAACAAAATGTGAAATGACTAAAACAGTAAGAAACTGTGATACAGTCATATAACAAAGTTGTAAAATGGGCTTCAGCACCATTTGCCAACTTTTCTAAATCTTTATGTTTAGACTTTCATCAGGTTGTCAGTGTGAGCGACTGCAAAAAATTAAACAAAAAGGCTAGTAATAGACTCTGCCAGGAGCCATTGTTTTCTTATGGCTGAAGTGTTTGAAATTAATTTATCCGCTTAGGAAGGGGTATAAATTGCCTATTATGAGTGTCACTGATGAACAAGAAACCATTCCAAAAAATTTATTGGGTATCATGCCAAACTCTGTAATCAAGGTCTCTTACAGAGACTCTGCACCATACAAAGGGTTTCACACAGTCAGAAGTGTTAGCTATGCATGCTTTTCCGTTGCCTTGGCTCAGACTAATACATTGTGAGAACAACATGTATACATGCTTTGTTTTTATTATGTCTCACAGATGCTTTTTGTGTAAATTTCCAGGCTTTGTCAGCTGAAACATTTTTTTGAACATAAAAAAAGAAAAACAAAATCTTTCAAAATAAAGATGGTTCCTGAAAGTCTTGTATTCACTGCTAGTAACAATATTTCTTGGAATGAAAAAAATAGACATTCATTAAAATAGCTGCAAATAGCAACAATCTGAAGGGGTAAGAATATTGTGTTTTGAAGCAAAACACTAAAAACTACAGTGTAATTTACTTATGAGCTGGCATCCTGGCTTGCTGACATGGGTTTGTAATGAATTCAAAAATCTGTAGCACACCGCTTGTTGAATGTTAGTCATTGTAGCAGTATGCTTGTGTGCCAGGGAAGAAAGTCGTTCAACGTTTTTTACATTTTTTGTAATCAGGTCATTAAGAAATGCTCCATTCCCTGTACATTTCAAAGGAAACTCTCCATGTAAATAATGTGCCAAAAACTCAACTCATTAATTTGTATCTATAGTTAGTTTTGCTTCGGTAATAAGAGTCAAACAGTATTATTGGTGCCTGGCTCAGTGCAAATGATGTATGAAATAAACAACAATCAGCACAGTGTAAGTTAATGACTGCACACATTCTTTTCTGCTAATGCAAATTAGAATAATTAATTTACGTAATTAGCATATATGCTAATCAGGTGTAAAAGGACACTATACAGCCGGAGCCTGTCTGCCAATATATGGACATTGCAAGCCTTGAAAAAAAAAGAAAAGAAAAGAAAAGAAATAATAAAATAAAAAAGTTGAAAAAGAATTAAAGGAAGATAAACTGGGAAAAATTGGACATTCAAGTTAATTGAACCAAATACATTCGTACCAGCTACAAACCATGTTGCACTATATGATACAAAGTAACTTTACTTATATCACAGATAAAGGGTTTAGAACAGCAAACAATACATTCACTTTATGTGTATACTGCCTAAAAAGTGCTATTTATTATTGTTCAAATAAGAACTTAGGTTGTTAAATATGTTTAGGCATATGATAATGTCTCTCATAAAAAGATTCATTAAGTCTTCAAATGGATTTAAATAACAGCGATTAAGCTAGTAGAGTCCTGACGTTCTATTTATGTAGTCCAGGAGTGATGCATGGATAGTTTCAGCAGTAAAACAGCATGCTTTTCTTTGAGATTATAATTGATACTCTCTTAAATATTAGGGTCCCCAGATGAAATAATACATCTGCATTTGCACTACCATCAACCCTTTTTTCCCATTTTATACATGGCATCAGGGTATCACATCGAGTGACTATCACATCGAGCCATAACACAAAGGAAATGAGTTAATAATTTTACAGTTATCCCCACCAAAAGGCTCACATATTTAACAACATTTTAATTAAGAATCAAAATATGTAACAGGCAAATGACTGAACAAAGGAAACCAGCATATTTTATCTTAGGTACCTTTGAATATACTGCCCCATTCTAAATCTGTACATAACAGTCTATTCATACAGACAAATATACACATACGCATGCATGAAAATGCATATATACACACAAATGTACATGGATATGTATGTGTGCATGTGTGTTATTTATGTTTCCATGCATACACATTTTGTGTTTACTTGTAGCTATTAAACAGTGCTGGAGATTGTGGAAATTCAGCTGCAGTGTTCTTAATCAATTTTCTGCTAACAAAGTGCGCATCATTCCAGGAATGTAATGAATAGAATGACTAAAGATCATGAGACGAAGATAGTTATGTCTGTTAACTATGCATTTGTTAAATGCAGGAGTGATACCACCCTTATCTGTGTGTCTACTCAAATGTTGTACTTCAGAAATCAAGATTAAATGTAAAAGCAATAAAATAAGTTAAATGAACATACACATACCAACAGACATATCAGTATAACTTCTGTTACTCTATTATTTAATTTTCTGGATACGCAGTATAGAAACAGGTTGTTTAGAATACTAGATATTCTTGGCAATTGCTCAGGAGTCTATGATTGTCGCCTTTTTGTTGAGAAACATGACTGCTCTGTGTGACATAACACACTGGCATGCTGGTATTATGTTAAGCTATCGGGCACTACTTAGAAAGAAGGTCCTCCGTGCAAGTTTTATTACATTCAAATCTGATTATTTTTATCTTGTCTGGTGCTGTGTGATAATCAGATGAGTACATTTGACTTTACTGTGCACAGATATGACAGGAAATGCCTTTTGCAGTCCACACTGATATCTGAAATTGCATATGCAGTGTCCAATGGAGGCCAGTCCCATTAATGCATGCCATGGAATATTTCAATGCCTTCAACTGTGTATAGCAATGATTATTAATTCCTACACAAGAGTTTTAAGTTTCCAAACAGATTTTCCAAAAATAAAGAATTTTCATAACCTAATCACAACATGTGTCATTCATAAAAATAATGCATGTTTTCATAATGGTCTGCATTGATAAAGTAAATGTATTTGAAATTATCGCCTAGTGGCTTATCCAAGCACAGTTTGATGTATTTGCACTCTAAACTAATGTTACTAGAGGTAATGATTTGTATATATGCTGACATCTAGTAGTTGTTTAGTATTTCTCTTTGCTGATGTTCTGTTTGCAGTTGTTCCAGTTTTATGGCTATTGTAGTTTAAACAGATTATTATACCCAACACTCTTTGTCCCGGCCCCACTTTAAATAAACCATACCAAACACATAAAGCCATTTGATGGCCTTTATTGAACACTATTGTACAATGAACTTATGCCCACAAAACAACATCAATTATCTTCATCAGCAACAATCTCATGGCAGCATAACTACTCACCCTGGATGAATATACCTCAGGGCAGCGTACCTACTCACCCTGTTACCTCCTTCCCTGGGGCAGGTACCTACTCACCCAGCACTTAAATAGGCAGCGTACCTGCTCACTTCCTGACCAAACAATCATTAACCAATGAATAACCACCTTCCTTAGAGGGGGGGGGACAGAAGAGGGCAATCCTGTCCCTCTTTTCTGCCTTAAACTGCCCAACATCTTCCATCCATATTCAAAAAAGGGAGGGTGGGAAGGCCACCAACTCACTCCAAAATGTACCTACTTCCCTTAATCCCTACCACTTAATCCTGTTATAAGTCCCTCCTTCACCTACATCACTTCCTTTAACCTCTCCCTTTCTCTTTAACCCTTTCACCACTACAATCCCACTATCCAACCTACCTGCAAAAACTCCAAGTAATTCCTAACTTCTATACCTACCCCCCCCACCCCTTTACCCCTGCTCGTGGGACCAGGACAACTTAGTTTCTCCCAAACTACATTTGTCCTGGCCCCCCTTTAAATAAACCACACCAAACACATAAAGCCATTTGACAACCTTTATTGAACACTATTGTACAATGAACTTATGCACACAAAGCAACATCAGTTATCTTCATCAGCAATGATCTCAGGGCAGCATAACTACTCACCCTGGACGAATATACCTCAGGGAGGCATACCTACTCACCCTGATACCTCTTCCACTGGGGCAGCATACCTACTCACCCAGTATTTAAATAGGCAGCATACCTGCTTACCTCCTGACCAAACAATCATTAACCAATGAATAACCACCTTCCTTAGAGGGGGAACAGAAGAGGATAATCCTGTCCCTCTTCTCCGCCTTAAGCTGCCCAACATCTTCCATCCATATCCAAAAAAGAGAGGGTGGGAGGGCCACCAACTCACACCAAAATATACCTACTTCCCTTAATCCCTACTACTTAATCTTGTTATAAGTCCCTCCTTCCCCTACATCACTTCCTTTAACCTCTCCCTTTCTCTCTAATCCTTTCACCACTACAATCCCACTATCCAACCTACCTGCAAAGACTCCAATTAATTTCTAACTTCTATAACCACCCCCCACCCCTTTACCCCTGCTCGTGGGACCTGGACAACTTAGTTTGTCCCAAACTACATTTGTCCTGGCCCCCCTTTAAATAAACCACACCAAACACATAAAGCCATTTGATGACCTTTATTGAACACTATTGTACAATGAACTTATGCACACAAAGTAACATCAATTATCTTCATCAGCAACAATCTCAGGGCAGCATACCTCCTCACCTTAATACCTCCTCCAATGGGGCAGCATACCTACTCACCCAGCACTTAAATAGGCATTGTACCTGCTCACCTCTTGACAAAACAATCATTAACCAATGAATAACCAGCTTCCTTAGACAGGGAACAGAAGAGGACAATCTTGTCCCTCTTCTCTGCCACCAGCCTGGTCCACAGGCTCTTCCCCCTCCTAAACCCTAGCAGCAACCATACCCTCTAAAAAGAGCTTCAAATGCAGATTAAACAGATCCAATCCTACCTCATTAAGATGGACCCCATCCATTCGGTACCAAAGCTCCACTCCATCCCCAAAATCTCTGTGCTCAATGATATGCATCCCCAAAATTCTTAACTGCCTAGCCAGTCTCTGATTGACAAACCTCCTGACCCTTTCAATCATCCTATAACTATAAGCACTTCTCCAACACAAATGAAGAACCAACTCTGACCAAACAATTTCCATACCCGGGTACAATGCCTTTAATCTCAGCAAGTCCTGAAGAATAATATCCACTAATCACTTTTTGGAAAGAATGCCCAAATAATTTTCCCCCAAATTAATTATTAATATACAAGGACACCCCATCTTCAATTTAACCTTCTCAAATTCATGCAACAACCTATCCCACCAAAGACCCCTAACCCCATGCCAAGTCACTGACCACCTGAAATGTGATAAACCCAAATTTATCCCATCTTCCCTGACTAACAAATGCTTCGCTGCCCAGTGGATATACGAATGCCCCAAGATGATAATATGCTTTCTTAAAAGAAAAGAAAAGAAAATTATTAATCAGGCCACAACTTTATCTAATATATGATAAAAATACATTTGAAGACCACCTCTCCAATCTCTTAATCACTTCAATGGAACTACCCTCTCTAGCTAAATCTGAAGCCCTACCGATCCTAAACAAGTGAGCTGCAAACTTATCCACTGGAAATCCCATGCAACGTAAAACCCTCCTCACCAAACCTATGAATCTACTACTCAACACCACCTTCCCATCCATTGAACAAAAAATTAACTAATTTACACTCCCCTTCTGCCTCCTCATGAATTCTTTAGCCCATGTTACTGGTCAAAGGCTAGGATTCCTGTCAGGTTTAATCACCACCAAGCATCCCCTACCCAATTGATCTGTCTTACTCTTCCTTAATGCAATAGTAACCTCTCCCTCACCTATGATAACATCCTTCCAACATAATGAACTTAACAGCTCCAAAACATGGAAGACGCTAAAATATAACCATGTACATAACATGCCCCACATGAAGTAATCCAAAGACCCTTCTTGTAACAAACCTAACCTCACAACAAAACTTTCAATATAACCCTTGTAAGCGGCCATCAAATGTCCCTATATTCCACAACCACTCTCCCCAACCCCTCAACATTCGCTCTAATGTCCAAGACTTGGTGAAATCTTGCAACCCTGCTACCTTAGCGAAAATGCTAATAGCAGCCAAATCCACCTTGACTGTCTGCAAAGCCTTGCCTATCCCCCAAGCATGAGCTACATATTGCAATAGTAATTCCTTTGACCACACCCCCTCCTCTTCTGGCAACTGCAAAGCAAACTGATTAAAATCAGTAAAGATCCCTACCATCCCTACCATACACCTTCCTCATAGAAGGAGCCCAGGAATGCTGTGCCAACCACCTGGCTACTTCAACCCAAGATTCCACAGCTCCTCTTGCAGGGTTTCTGGTACTTCTTCTGCCCGTGGAGCCAACCCTCAAAACCTGCAAAACTGAAATCGGGGCAAGCTATCAGCAATCTCATTCTTTACACCGGGCACATGCACTCCTGTAAAGGAAAAATTTATTAAGAGGCTCTGCAAAACCAATTTATGTAATACCAGCAACAACAAACCTGACTTAGCCGTCTCCTTTTGTAATACCCTCACTACAGCCATATTGTCCGAATGAAAAACTATGCATTTGTCCCTCAAATGCTCCTTCCACACAACAGAAGCTGCCCATATAGGTATCAACTCTAGAAAGGCCACATCAAGCCTCCATAATTCCTTCCAATCCCAAGGCCATTCAGCTGCAAATCACCGACCCCCAAAATAGGCCCCCATACCAGCACCCCCAGCTGCATCCATAAACAACTGAAGTTTCTCCTGCCCCACCCAGTCTAACTGCCAGAAAGGGATCCCATTAAATTGTTGCACAAAACCATCCCACAACACCAGGTCCTCCTGCACCAGTTTGGTCACACTAACCCAATGGTGTTTACTCCAACCCCCTTTCAACATATAAGCAACCAACCTACAAAAGGCTTGCCCTGGGTGCACAGTTCGACAGGCAAAATTCAGAAACCCTAATACCTACACGACTGAATGAATCCGAATCTTATCCTTGCCCAGCACCAAATGTATAGATGACCTAAGCCTCTCTATCTTATCCTCGGGTAGGCAAGACAGTCCCCGATCCGCATCAACTGTTAATCCCAGAAATTCTAAGGCTCTTGCCATACCTTCCATCTTATGCTGATCCAACGGTACCCCCAACTCCTCACATATGCTCATAAACCCCCACAACCCCTCCTGTGCTCCTACCCTTCCTTTGCCAAGCAGCAGAAAATCATCTAAATAATGCACTGCCTTTTGAGTTCCCACTCTCTGCTGCCAAATCCAATGCAATACTGTACTGAACTTCTCAAAAGTCGCACATGCCACTGAACAACCCATAGGCATAGCTTTATGGAAGTAGTACTTATCACCTACCTGCATCCCCATTAACGGCCAATCCTCACTCCTAATAGGCAACAAGTGAAAGGCCGACTCATTGTCAACCTTAACCAGCCATGGCTCCCAAAATTCTCTAATCACTTTCACAGCATAATCCAAGAATGCATAATGCACCCTAACCTCCTCATCTACAATAAAATCATTCACTGAATTCCTTTCTGGATGTGATAGGTGATGCATCAGTCTGAATTCCCTGGCCTGTTTTCTTTGGCACTAACTCCAAAGGTGACACCTTGTAACTACTGAAAGGTGGACTGTCAAAAGGACAAAATAAATGCCGTACCTGACACTCCTCCACTAAAACCTCCAGGATTTCCTCTTTACCTTGAACTGATCACAGGTTCTTGCAACCCCCCCACCCCCTCCCACAGTGGACTTTATAGGAACCCCCTTGAAATCCTTGTAGTATCTCATTCTTGATGCCAAGACCAGGAAACATGCAAAGCATACCCAATACCTTAATGGTGAATGGCACCCCTTCCTCTATTGCCTCTAAAGAACCCAAGTTCCTGGGACCCATGAAAATTACCCTACTCTGAACCTGTTGAAACCCCTGTGAATCGTAGCTTTGCCCCTCCAAATCCACCCTCACAAGCCATAACATTGGAGTTCCCCGTGGAAAGGTCTTGCCAACCACAGCAAACGGCCGAATGACTCCCTCCACATGTTGAGCAAATGTATGCAAATTTGCACACCGCCCATGAACAAGAACTACTATTAAAAGACCAACACACACCTGCTGCTTCTCCCCCTCTCACTCTTCTGTTAAAGCCACCATGAATATCCATAATCGTAGCTAACCATATATCTGGATGACGCACCTCCCCAATGTAGTGACTGGTCCACAGCCTTGCATTAGCCGAAACGCTGATTGTACCAAAGCCACACATTACCTGTCCTTAACCATTGTGCCTCACGAATGGTAAGGAAATATCCTAGAAGAGGCAAGGCCAATGACCTGTCCTTCTCCAGCTGCACTTCTATAAAGTAAATAAAGCCAACCAACCAATTATCCCAAGTCCTAGGGCAAAGCTTACATACCCCCTTCCTTCCCAAATGCTGCTAAAGCCAGCAACAAGTCCTTGCTATTAGATGACTCTGCCTCCCCTAGCCATTGGACCCCTTCCACATCGATCAGCTCAAACAAATCCATATACTCGCCTTTCCAAATGTTTTCTTTGATCGACCCTGGAATGTGCGGAGTCAGGAAAACTGCTCCTGCCCCCTGTCCCAAAAATTGGGTGGCTAACCAGTCCCCCAGCCACAGCCCAAAGTCAGAGCCAACCTCTGAGTCTAAAACCAGACTGTCCCCAGAACCTACACCCACCCCAGTCGCATCTCCAACAGGGTACCTGGCTCCCTGTGCCAGATGTCTCTGAGCAACCTCTATCACTTGCAAACCTCCCCCAAGTTCCCCAACTAACAGGTCCTCTTCATCCCTACCCCCCACAATTCTCAACCCCTAGCTGGTTAGACAATACTGCTGAAGTAAAACCATTATCTGCACCTTCGTCTTGATGTACTGAGAGCTGGTGTATCCACTGCAACTGCCTGCTTCGCTATCTGTTGTCTTTTCCCCCGAGCTGGGGTTCTCACCATGGTGCACCACCTCTTCAAACCTGGAGCCTGCTCTGGTTCCATTAACATCTCCAACGTTGCCGCCTCCTGAAACAACTCTTCCGCCTGGGCCACAATAGCTTGCCATTGCTGCTGTAGTTCCAGTAAATTAGCCATCTGTAAGAAAGAAACACATAATGTTAATGCTGTTCCATGAACCAGACTGCCTTACTCCACCTCCAACCCCTATTATGTTGCCTTGCCCTATGCAACACCTCTCTCCACCAACTCCCCTACTTACCTGTACCCTGCAGCTGAGAACAACCCCTTGAATAACTACCTGCAAAGCATACACTCTGACCAGTAACTATTGCACTTATACATTCACACCCATGGATTAAAGTATTCAGCTCCCTAAAACACATTTCAACCTTCAGCTACCACACTTCAGCCATACACATTCAGCCACCAACCTCTTTCAGATAACCAACTGGAGAAAAAAAAAAAAAAAAGAAAAAAAAAACCTTTGTACCTATATTCTAACCACCTCCATTGCAGCAGCACAGCTAAACCAGCACCATCCGACCATCGACGAGTCTGGAATCCCTTACCTCTCCATGGTGGACAGCAAGACCCTTGTCTGCACTAGAGGTAATGGACGTTACCTCCACTGCGCATGCACAAACCGGAGCCCGGACTAAATGGTCGCAGAAAGGCAACGTAACCACACGAACTCCCCAGGGAGCAGCTAAGGGATCCTCAAACCACTAACACCAATGAGGCAAGTCAATGGAGCCATTATCCCTTACCCTAATGGCCACTACCTTCAGTGTGCATGCGCGAAAACTGCCAGATCAACCCCGGAGACTGAAGAATGGCCACAGAAACACATGAACCCACCAGGGAGCATGAGGGGATCCTCCAACCACTACCCTCAATGCTACGGAGTCGGGAATTACCATGAGGAATCCCCACAGCCTCCCATGACTACCAGGATGTACATTTTTTTAACTACCAGGCTGCTGAACCACATGGCTGCCACCTGACCACATGGCCCTACCAAGCACAGAGATAGCGACGGGCCAAACAAATCCCCTGGAGACACCACTGGATGACAGAAAGCAACCTTGGCAACCACATGGCCCTAACAAGTACAGGTACAGCGACCGGCCCAACAAATCAACCTGAGACACCACTGGACCACCAGCAAGCACCCCAGCAACTGTGACCAGCCCAGAAAAACAACCAGAGACCCCACTGGACACCAGGAAGCAACCTCAGCAAATCCATGCCTACCGGACCCCCGGGGAATCAAACCAGTACCAAGCCAAGCACCACACTCATACAGGCAGTACTCACTAACCATTCACCCACAAACTTTCCTCTCAATAATGCTTTCAACAACTTCCATACTAGAAATTCCTGCCACCACCCTGGACTCCCCAACTCCATCCCCCACATCAAATTAACTAACACTAAAGAGAAGCACAACAAAAGAGAGAGGAGGGGACTAACTCATTTAGCATAGCATGCCTCAGTCCCCACCATCCAAGGCCTACCTGCATCCACAATACCTACAGGTCATCTGGACATGAGCTAGCTGTTACTTCACCACCAACTCACGCCAACATGTACCTACTTCCCTTAATCCCTACCACTTAATCCTGTTATGTCTCTCCTTCCCCTACATCACTTCCTTTAACCTCTTCCATTCTCTTTAACCCTTTCACCACTACAATCCCACTATCCAACCTACCTGCAAAGACTCCAATTAATTCTTAACTTCTATACCCACCCCCATCCCTTTACCTCTGCTTGTGGGACCAGGAAAACTTAGTTTTTCCCTAACTACATTTCTTGTAACCCACTCATCCACATGTACTCATCATAAACATAAATGCAGCACTACACATTTTTTCAGGGCCCTGTTCTTTTTATTCAACTAATGCTTTTAACGTACCATTGCCAATCTCCACATTAGAACACTAGATGGTTGTGCACTATATACTTGTAAACCTTTAGTGCCTGGAGTGTAACTGTAACTTCCTGATACTATTATATGTCTTAGTTTAGCCTAAATATTTTCTCTGTCAATAATTTCCATGAGTTTTGAATTCACATTTTAACAGCTTATAGTGACCAAGTTTCCTTATTGATAAGTATACACAGACTAGCTATGCATGCTTCTTTTGAAGGTGTTAATATTTAAATTATAAATTATATATTCTTGTTGACAGAATATGTCAGAGAGCATCACATCAGAATTGCCCTTTCTTTGCCTTATTGCTAAATATTGTACCAATCATATAACTATTTTAAGATTTTGCTGTGTGGTACATAGGCATTAAAAATTCCAAGCTGTTCCTGAATTACTTTTATTTGCTCATAAAACAATCAGATACTACATCCTTTATATCCTACATCCTGGTATCACAGATGTAATTTGATTTCTGGCTGATTATCCAGCATAATTCAATACATAAAGATAAAACCATTTAGGAGTTTCAATATTATATATTATTATTATTATTATTACAGTATTTTGATGTTCCCCTTTACCACATATATAATTACATTAATGAATCCTGTATTTTAAATTGTAGTTTGAATTTTTTGTGCACTGTTGCATTTTTGTGGGTTTCATAATAGTATGGAAATATTGTTATTTGTTAATGGAGATATTGAGTGCTTGCTAGAAAAAAGCAATTAGAACTATTGAGTGCTTGCTGGAAAAAAAGCAATTAGAGCTATTTAAAAGAAAATGGTCAGGGACAACATTAACTGGACCAGAAGACTCATGATTTCATATTCTGACACTATTATTACTTGCAGTCTGATATCACTATGACCACTACAATGCAACTTTTGCTTTATGGACTGGATAGAGTATGACAACATAAACTCACACCCCTGGATTTATGAAGCTCTGTAGAGCATGCAGGATTAGTCTAAGAGCTATTTTCAGCAATATGGCCGACGTGAGATCCAGGAATGAGCTCCCGGGACGTACATGTGAGCTCTTAGACTAATCCTGCACGGACCAAGCTCCTGTATGCAAATTACCCTCATTTGCAAGTGAAAATCATGCAAATGAGGTTAATTTGTGATCCAGGAAGCTGTCAGTGCAGGACGACTGCAGTCTGCAGAAATGTACACGGTTAGTAACCCAGTACATTTCTGCAAACTACAAAATGGAGCTATGACAGCTCCAAATAAAGGCTGCATATTATTGAGGAAGCATGCCAATGGCCAAGTATAAGGCCACTGGCATTGCAAACTGTTTAATAAATAAAAAAAAAACTTTTATTTTTTTTTTTTGCCGATCTCGGCTGTTTAAGCATAGGGCAGCGGCGCACAAACGGGATCGGGGGAAAATAATAAAATAAACCTAAAATAAGCATTCTAACTAAAAGCAGTATTCTGCCATGCAAGTCAATGGTAGGCATAAGACAACCTGGCCAGCGAGTAATGGTTGCTAAGGGGGGGAGGCTCAGTGTGGGACATGAAACTATGCATTAGCAGGCAATCCTATGTAAATGAGGGGAAGGATAGTGAATCCCAGATTTCCCCTGGGTGTGAGGCAGGTCCCAAAAGTGTAAGCGTATAAATAGCTGGGTGCAAGACTAGGATATAGGTGACATCAGGCATACTGTAAGTGGATTGGAGCCCTGCGGCTCAGGATTGCTCCTAGCTTAGCACAGCTAAGCTAGGGGTGTGTATAAACCTGCCTGGCGCTCTTTACAAAATGTAAGTGGGTGTGCGTGCCGCACACCGGGTTTTACAAGAAGAAAAAGGAAGCTAAACCAGGAAATAGCAGCTCTGTGCACATTTGAGCACTCCGTTTGTGCGGCGCGCACATTGGCTTAAACAAGGAGGCAATAGGAAGGGAAAACAGCAGTAGGAAGGTAATCAATGAGAACCAGCTTAGCTGACAGGTGAAATGTATCAGAACCAGCCAATTACACAGGCAGCAGATCAGCCTAGCCCAAGACACCACTATAAACTATGCAAACACCTTTCCCCCTTCTTTTTCCCAAAATCTTTGCACCACCGATGTATACAGATGGGGAAATTTTACAAAACGAAAGCAAGAGAAAAAATGTTAGGAGCTGTTTTTGCTATCATAAACCAGCCCAGTGGATACCAAGGTATGTGTAGGCCTAAGAATACTAGCTACAGGTACCTTCCAAAGGCCAACTGGGTATATGATGGGGATTTCACAGGCATCAGCATCCAGGATACTCCACCAGTTCCTGAATGCCATGTTAGCACATGTCGGTGAGCACGTATATTTCCCCATCACCCGTGAGGCATTGGCCAGCAATATGCGTCTCTTCCACTAAATAGCAGAATACCCTGAGGTAGTGGGTGCAGTAGACTGCAAGCACATATGCGTCAAAGCACCACCTGTTGAGCAGGGTAGGGTCTACATCAACAGCAAGGGCTTCCCTCCATCAACTGCCAGGTCGTGTGCGATACCCAGGACATAATAATGAATGTGTGTGCTGGTTGCCCTGGAAGCTACCATGATTCCCACATCTGGCATCTGATGCAGCTGTACCAGACATTTGCCATTGGGGACATCCCACATGATCACCTTGTGGGGGATGCTGGATACACACTGGAGCCATGGCTGATGACACCCATCAGAAATGCACTCACACCCAAACAAGAACTCCATAATGAGGCACACGGAACAAACACAAATTATAATAGAGCATGTGTTTGGGATGCTCAAGTTATGGTTCCGGTGCCTGGATACATCTGGTGGAGCCTTGCAGTACTCACCAACCACATGTACCCTAATTGTCCTTGTATGTGCCATGCTACACAATATGATCCTGCGGAAACAGCTGCAGCAGGAACAGCATGGGGAAAGTCCACACAGCCCCCCACCATTGCCAAGGCCTGCACAGGCACAAAGTGACTCGGAGGAGGAACAACCTGAGCCTGCCCCAGTAGGCAGAAGAAGGCATGCCCAGTATGCCCTGGCCTTGGGAAAGAGGCAACGCATAGCACATGCACTGACACAGTAGTGACCCAGGGAATAACACCTCTCTTTGACTCGCACATACAGTAAAAGGGATGCCAAATATGACACTAACTGTGCTCAACCATGTATAGGGAGTGTACTATGTGCATCCAACATAGGCAGCCCTGCAGCACCACCCTCAATACAGGGACACCCACAAGGTAAGTGACTCACATATGCCAGTTGGGGGGGGTCACATACCCAACAACAGTTACAGCCAGCAGGACAGGTGTAGACAATCACAAACAAATGTTGTACCATGGCCTCTGAATGAGCCCTATTTGTAATCCCACCCCCAGGCCTACACAGACGGACTACAGCAGGCCAGGCAGTTGGATGTAAGTTGTGAAGGCTAGGAAGTCAGAAACTAATATGTAGGTAATTAAAGCTAAGATCTGTAATACACTGGTATACCTCTAGCCAGCACGATAGGTAAGACTACAGACTAAAATGGAGTACCCGACATACCAGTACAGTCCTAGCAAATGTATTCAAGTGTCAGGTGTACCCCCCCTCCTACGTACACTTATAGTAACAGTCAAGTGTGTCCCCCCACTCCTGTGCAGAAATGTAGAAACAGTCATGTGTCTCCCCCCCCCACTATGCAGAAATGTAGTAAGTCATTACCAAATGACTGATGGATACCTTGCCGACACAGCATGGTACCTGTTGGTGTACAACACAAAGGTCAACACTGCAGTACAAACTACCTGGACTTGATCCACACATGCAATACAGATGGCCATGGTGGGCATGCTCACACACTTAGAGGAATGAAGGCAATGTCAGTCAACAACATACTAAAAGGTCATACTGGGCATGCTCACACAACTAAATACATGAAGGCCATGTCTGCAAACACCAGTGGAACAGACATATCTGGCAGTCACAGTTCTTAGTGCAGACACAAGTCAGTATGCACCACTCCTGCCTTGCACCCACAGTGGATACGAATACAGACATATATGTAAGGACAACACACTATAATAAGCCAAAGGTAGACAGACATAGATGTGTGGAAGAAGGTGTCTGTGACAAGGAACCATCTGGGCCTGTCCCACCCAGCACACAGCCAAAGGGCCCCAAACACATGAGGTACAGATGTCACTCACTGCAGATATTAGCTATCAGTATCTGTCAGCATGACAGACTATGTGGTGCATGTGCCAGCTGTGCAACATGACTGTATAAGGAAGTAGTCATCTAGTAGCTGTATACACGTACCTGTGACATATGACCCCGTGTGTGCTGCATGTGGCATGTCAACCCCTACATGAATGGGTTATGGCCCAGGCACACATCACACACCATACAAATCATATACTCAACTTTGGCAAGGCTGCTGATGTCATTCAGCTAGAAATACACCTCTGGGAAAGTCATAACCCAGTAATCTCTGTAGCATGTCTTGTAACTGCGTACTACTGTAGTGTGATAATGTAGTTAGGTAGATGCTCTAACTCCAGACCTGGAAAATGTGTGTGTGAATCTGTATGTCTCTGACTGTATAGATGCTTTTTAGGGTACTCGCACTACTTAGAATTCATATACTCAACTTTGGCAAGGCTGCTGATGTCACCCACCTAGAAATATACCTCTGGGAAGGTTGTAGCTCAGTAATCTCTGTAGTGCATACTGCAACTGTGTACTGCTGTAGTGTGATTTAGAACGGTGGTAGGGTTACATCTCCACCCATGGCAGTTCTGGATGTTTTGTGTGTGTTTCAATGTCTGTGTGTGGAGCAATGCATTTTAGGCTAGTCACTTGCAGTACAGTTGAAATGCCCTTCTTTGGCAATCCTGCTGATGTCATTCAGTGTGAAATACAACTTTGGGGAAATAATTCTTTAGTAATCCCTGTGGTGCAGCCTATAACTGCTCAATGCTGTAGTGTGATATAGGCCTTGGTCGGGGATTCTATACCCACACATGTTGGTTGTGGATGTTTTGTGTGTGTCTCACTGTCTGTGTAGGGAGAAATTCATTTTAGGCTACTCACTTGCAGTACAGTTGAAATGCCCTTCTTTGGTAATCCTGCTGATTTCATTAATTGTGAAATACACCTTTGGGGAAGAAGTACTCTAGTAATGTCCGTGCGTACTATAACTGCGTAGTGCTATAGTGTAATAAACTAGTTAGGTAGGAATTCTACTCCCAGACATGACAGGTGTATGTATGTGTGTGTGTGTGTGTATGTGTGTGTGTGTGTGTGTGTGTGTGTGTGTGTGTGTGTGTGTGTGTGTGTGTGTGTGTGTGTGTGTGTTTGTGTGTGTGTGTGTGTGCATGTGTGTTTTTAACTTGTATCCTGTGTAGAGGTGGTTGTGAGTGTGTGACACCTGTGGGCAATGTGGAGGGGGTTTTGCTTATGTCTTTTATGGTGGCCCTACTATATATCACAATGTCAACCATACAGGGATAACAGATGTAAATTAGCTGAGAGGCTGGGGTGCAAAGCCATACCCATACATGTGACATCAAGGCCAGCCAATCACAGTTAGCAATCCCACTATTACCCAGAGCACAAACTCAACCCATGTGTCATACACACACACATGCCTAGGCAAAGCCAATATGTGGGTAGGACACTGCATATTGGCCACTGATAATAACTATGCAGTAATAGCAGTGGGCTACAGAGGGCATGTCACCCTGCCGATCTGTCCAATATGCACTTACATGCAGACAGTGCACCTCCATGTTCCCCAATGGACACCTACACCACCTGTGGTTCCTTCACATGTGACTCACAATGGACATACCATGCCTGACAGCATGCCCTGTATGGACAGATGACACTCACATCAGGGAATGCTGTTAGCATGCTATCAATGTAGGTGCAGGGTAAACCTGCTGCCCATTACCAGTTCCTGCCACAGGTGGCCAAGACTGGCATATCTGATGATAATCTGTGTTCACTACATGGGCAGACACCCCAGGTACAGTTCCACATGTCACTGTACATGCATGTGGGAGGTGTGCACATCCCAGACACCATCCATGTCATGGACTAAGGAACACATACATAGAAAGTGATGCACGGCATTGGCCACACACAATATTCACCCAAGTGACTGGATGGGCGATGCAATACTCACCTGTGTGGGCAAATGCAGACATTGTCATGTGACCTGATGTCAAGATATACCCATCGCCTACCCCTATACAGCCTGCTGACACAGTTGACCACCACACACTCATGCAGACATGCACCCATGCATGTCAGTACTGGCACCTTTTGTGTTAGTGTGTGTGTTGTATGGTGCATATGTCCACATCCACACTCACTACAACCCCCCAAGGCATACTGAAGCATGCTGTCGGATGTCTGACACCTCCACATACTCTGTGCCCATACGACCTTCGTATGACCCATGTGGTGCATGTGATACCTGCACATTGATGTGTTGTGGCAATCCCACTAGTGATGGGTTGTACTCCTGGCCATGCCAAGTGTATCAATTTGTGTGCGTCCCTGTCTGAGTGTGCCTGTGTTGATGCTGGTACCTGTTCATGCAGACAGGCATGTATATGTCACCTACCATATATCTACCATATCCCTGTTGCAGATGTCACTCACCATCCCATATATGTTCTGAGTGCTCCATAGCAGGTAACCCATAGGTTCATAGGTTCGTACTAGGCTATCTGCCCTAAGGCATTTATAAGCCTAGCCAGAGTGTATGTGGCCATGGGGCACATCCAATAACTGCACTGAACCATGATAGCACAACATAGTCGTCGGGGGTTTGATACCCTGAGCTGGTAGGTGTGTGACACAAACATGCTTCAGTTTTACTCTCCCACCCCTCCCTGATATGTATTTGCCTCTGTCTGCCTCCCCCACTCCCTCTCTAATGGATGTGGAGACTCACACCTGCTTTGCTTAG
>NC_056728.1:86402736-86450236 GCF_019279795.1 Protopterus annectens
CTATGTTGCCGCAGGTGTATGACAGATATGGGTTATTAACAGTCAACAGCATTCAGGATTAGTTATAACAGCATGCATAGGTATTCCCATTAACCCAAAACACCAGATTTAACACAGTTGCAGAGCAAGCAGAACACATGCATATATGGAACAACAGTGGCCATTACGAGAGCATGCAGGTTTCATTGATGACAACAGGCCACCAATATGGGTGTATTTTAACAAGGCACATGCATAGAAACAAATGTGAATATTTATTAACCATTAGTACATATGTCCTAACAAAAGTTTGGAGTGTACACATACCAGTTGAGGAGTGTCATTTGGTTATTTTGCACATATGGTAGGGGTGAGAAAGAGAGTTCAATTAACAACTAATATATCCTTGTAATTTTCACAACATTCTTAGTCACTGCAGTGATCTTTCCCTTACATGTATTATTATACTACCCAATGTCCTTATATTGTACACTGGTATGTTTATAGATTATTATATATGTGACCTGTGTCTTCCATACAGGCATGACAAGATACAGTTGTTAATGCAACATATGTTGAGAATTACTGTCATATACTTTGGGTGAGGTGCTAGAATGACAGGTTTATTTTCATATACATTCTATGACTATGTACAAGTTTGACTATCAGTTATATGTCATTAATGGCTGCCTACATTTCTTGGATCATCACACTGATTTGTCAGGGGAACGGAGTACCAGGCTGATGATATGGGCTATTTATCTGGACATGCTGGACAGAATGGAACAGTTGTGGGGTATGAATATGCATGCAATTTTCAATTTGAACATTCTAGCAAATTCTGTACAGTTGTTGGGTGTAATTATGCATACAGCTTTCTATCTGAACATTGCAACAAAATCTGTACAGTTGTGGGGTATGATTATGCATGCAACTTAGTAGCACTCCCAGGATTCAAACCCCTGCTGTGTGTGACAAAAAACTATAGCTAACATCACAGTACACTGTGCTATCAGGTAATTAATGTAAAGCTTTCTACTATTTTCTATCTAAGTCTCCCTCACTTGTACAATATGACTGACCTTTTGGCTCTTCCAACATTGATTATGCAGGATTTCAAACACATTTTATCTGCATACCACAGTGTGGGTGACACTGCTTAAAATCAAACAGTACTATTTATAGTATGCAACAGCTCACCAACATATGACAGTAGAATAAACAGAAGCACTCTAGGGGTTATACCTTCATTCACAGACTATTACACTTTTATTTCTACTGGTACAACACTTTCTAAGGCTCTTATATTTATTGACTAATTACTAACCTGCCTCGCAACGCAGCCTTTGCAGTCTAGCATCATGGGCTTACTGGTTCGCAGCCCACTCATCTGCAGCTGTCGGAGAAATACAGTGATATTTAGCCATACCTATCCATAGTATACACAAGCTAGGCAATTCTTAACTACTTAGTAGAATGAGTACTTAGTACTGGGGCATTAGCCATCTGCCGAGACTCCTGGATCCACTATTCCAGTACATCCCCCCCTCCATGGCTTCAGGTCAGCATGGTGGTGCCTGACCTGCTTACCAGTCCGGGGGATACCTGTGGCACTGGTGAGGTCATGGGCGAGACTGTCCCAGGCCTCAGTGTTATACTGCAAGCCCTGGTACTGGCCCTGCAGTAGTCTCTCCTCATGGTCTTTTACCAGGAGCTATACCATGATTTTTGACTCCTGGATGCCCCAGTGCTGTGCTCTAAAACTAGTGCCTTCACCCACACCAGCCATTCTGCCTGTAGTAGTAAGTTACAACCAGTTATGGAATGTATTCCCGCCTGTGTGGTTTAAATACGGCCAATTATCCACACTTTTCTGTGATTGGCTGGGTTTGAAAAGGCTAAGCTATGGGCACACCTGCTTACCTAAGGTTGGCAGTGCTTAAAGGGTACACCACTAGGCAAATTGGATTGGCTCCCCTACACATTGCTTACTCTTACTAAGTTGAGTTGTGCTGCGGTTAGCATTGCTTAATAGTTAATTAACACTATATCTGCCTTTTGGCAGTGATTCATTAATCATTTCAGGTTCTATATGTGTCTGGTAGTCATGATTCTACACTTCTACTACTTCTACACTTTATTACAATAACACCTCACATCTATGCTTACTGCAGTACTCCAGTTCACATATTTATGTTATGTAGCATGTTATACCACTTCACACAGTATAGATTCAGTTCACATGTTTGGTTTGATTTTCCTGTGGTAAGGATTAGTTTGCTGATACCTCATTCATATCTATTGCTATGATGGCTTAGTGGTTAACTACTGTGACTATAGCGTGCAGGGTCCTGAGTTCGAGCCTTGCCGAAGTAGTTTATTTTATTGCTTGGCAGACCATGGGCTGTTGGATACAGAGTGATTAAGGCACTTTAAAGCAGTTGTAAGTGGGTTTGTGCGGGTTTGTGTGATGGTAAGCACTGCTAACCTCCAGTTACAGTTTCTTACACTCAGTTAGAGTCTACATTGCTTAATCTGTGTAGGGAATGCTTACCCCCACGCACATGCACTTAAACATGCTTACTAGTGCTTATATATGCTTACTACTGCTTATTTGTGCTTAAACCTGCTTACTAGTGCCTTATTCATTATGACACCGACACTTCACATGTGCATTTAATGCAGTACTCCAGTTCACATTTAAATGTTATTATGTAGGTTATACAGCAAAAAGATGTAAAAATATGTTCATATACAGATTTCACATGGAAAATGATATGTGCTTGAGTGAGACTCAAACTGGGAACACTTGTTCATTAGGCGGATGCTCTAACCACTACACTATTGCTGTGCTGCTTTGTTTCATATATATTCCTTGTTATCCTCATCAGCCTTTTCAGCTGCTTTAACCGTAGGTAAGCAATAGGCACACCCACGCACCTATGGTTAGCTGTACTCGGGGATTTAAAAAAAAATAAAGGGGTTTCCTATTTTTATTTTTATGCCCTGTTGCAGTTGTACACATGGAGGACTGTGAGCGGTCACTCTCATTTATTTACAGTTTCTGCTGTTCTACTTTGTAGGGGTGTGTTCATTCTGAGGGCTCTGCTCTCAGACACACCCCCTGCACTCATTCACGTTCCATGTAGTTTTTGGAGCTCAGGCAGTGCACCTTCAATAATATGCATGGCGCACTGCCATCCTCCTCTTAAACGGCCGCTTCCATGCAGGACTAGATTAGTTCTGCATGGGAGATTAGTAAATCCATGGGACAGTGTTATACCATAAAAGAAACTTCAAGCTTGTTACAACAAAATAGTCAAATTTTTATCCAGTCTCCCTTACCACAGTTACCACTATATAGCACTAAAGAACTTAGAATGGCTAGAATTATCTAATCTCCTTAGACAGTCCCAGCTACTTACAGCCTATAAAATAATTCACAAACCTAATCCCTGCCTCTTACTATCAAATACCTTCAAAAACTTCTCCCTCCAAGAAACCTGTAATAGTGTACCAAAAGAATTGTAACCACCTCCATATCCCACAATGCAGCAGGTAGCTCACTCTACTCTTCCTTCATTACCAGACACTGGAACAATATTCTCACCACACTAAAACTAGACAGTAGTACATCAACATTTAAGCATAATGTAAAACACCACTTGCTCACATTCTGACTATTTTTCACAGTTCACTTGAATTTCATTTTTCTCCCACCAAACATCCTAGCCCTACTTTTTTTTTCAAGCATCAAATATCACATCCCTTTCCATCTCACTGTCACCCTGCCTCTCTTTTTCCACAATCTCACTATCTGACTATATTTTTTCCTTTTATCTATTCCATAGTCAAAAAAAGATGCAAAGCTATTTATGTCAACTTTATTTTCTTTGTTATTCCTGTTCAACTACAAAAACTAATATCTTGTCTCAATTAAAATAGTGTAAGTATATAGATGCTTTCCTTTTCTTTCCTTAGATTTTCTCTGTAATTTCATTTTTCTCTTCAGTTTCAATTTACTGTGTTGTTTATTTAATTGTTATTTTCTCTAGGCAATGTAGAATTACTTTGTTATAATGAAGTATTTCTCTCATGGCCTACAATAAAAATAGAACTGTAAGTCCAGTCTGTCTTTCCCAGTAAACATACAATAAATATCTCTGAGTGGATCTACTTCACTTACCCAAAAACACTTCACTGAGACAAAATCACCGACAAACCAGAAGACCGACAACCAGAACACTGGCATTCTGACCTGAGGTAAGTAACTGCTTGGCCATCCCAAAAAAAAAAAAAAAACTAAACTAAACCCCCCCACCCCCCCATACACTCCTATGTTGGGGGCTTTGCCCTCCACACCCACCTAACTAAATATACCAACTCTGAGATCGCACTACCGTGGGGGTAAGGGGCAAATTTCAACAGGATGGCCAAGCGGTTATTTACCTCGGGTCGGAATGTCGGTGTTCTGGATGTCTATCTTCTGGTTTGTCTGTGTATTCGTCTTGGTGAAGTGGATGTCGGCGGTGTGAGTTTTCAGGTAAGTAAAGTAGACCTCTCTGAGTAAGCCACTTTTCAATGATACCTGATCAATTGAGCAGTTTTCAATGAATAGCCAATAGCAAACACAGTTTATAATAAATTCTGAGAATTTACAAACTCATCAAAGTTAGTCAGTCTGGCAGCTCGCACAGAGCTTTAGTTCCTGTGATGCAGGGTTGGATTCTGTAAATCCTCATTTGCCTGCTGTGTGACCTTGAGCAAGTCACTTAACCAGATATTGCTGCTGGGTTTCTACTGAATAGGGACTGTGAATCCAGTGGGCCTACCTGGTTAACAAGGAGGTAGTATTATTATTTAGTTATAAAAGTCAAAAAAGGTGCAAAAATCATTGCCCACCATGTAAAAGGCTCACAACATTTGGTATTCAACAAATGAGCTGGAATGGTTAGGTACCAGAGATACATGGTTTGATTTTATAAAGTATATCTGGATCCTGTCTTACAAAACCAATCTAAAAGCATCATGTTAGAATATATTTTACTTACTGTACACTAGTAACCCTGGTTTCTACAGACCTTCCATTCTCTTCTGCTGTGCTTACACTAGGAGAAAATATGACACTTTATTTATTTATTTTTATTTTACATTTGTTGACCGGGCTAGACTAACTGGATATATGTGCATTTTCAGTAGAGGCCCGGGGAGAAAAGCTCCAAGGAAAAAACATACAATTTAATAGGGAGTAACATCAAAACAGTTTTATACAGCAATAATTACACAATAAAAGCAGTTTTATACAGCAATATATTTAGCATAACATGTTAAGCTAAAGAAATTCTTAAAAGAATATAAAAAATAGAAGAATTAAAAGTTTTTTTTTTTTTTAATTATAACCTACTCTTACTAGAAACAGGTCTTAGAAGGGTAGTATACTAAATAGGTTAAAGTATACTACATTTACATTTTACATTTGTTGACTGAGCTAGTCTAACTGGATGCATGTCCATTTCCAGTAGAGGCCCGGGGAGAAAAACTCCACGTATTTGTACAGAGTAAATAGATGCTAAAAGAATAGAAGTTATACAGTGTTGTCAAAAAAAAATCAAAAAATTATAAGATAATACAAGAGTTTTAACAAATACTGTAGAATAGAAATCCAGTTCTTTAAGGTACAGAGATAATTTTTACTTATATACATAACATTTGTGTACTATAGGATATGTTGTTAATTTGTAATAGGTAGTAAATGAAGGAAGGGTGAGAAGAGTGAGTGGGGGGGGAATTAGTCAGGGTTACATGTTGGCTTCATAAAAAATTACTTACACTCCAGAACTTGTTACATG
Source organism: Protopterus annectens (assembly GCF_019279795.1). Taxonomy (NCBI): domain Eukaryota; kingdom Metazoa; phylum Chordata; order Ceratodontiformes; family Protopteridae; genus Protopterus; species Protopterus annectens. Next base: position 86,408,565 of record NC_056728.1, read on the forward strand.
TTGGTTTCATCAAAATTTAGTTACTTACAATCCATCAGCAACTGCACAGACTGCCTTGTCATTATGAGTGCTATATATACCAGACACATCATGCTTCAGGTATCACACTCCCTGTCTGGTATGCCGGTGATTCTGGAGAACCAGGATCAAACCCGAAGACTGCAATTCCTTAAGTAAAGATCAAAAATAAAGTCTGACACTGCTTTTAAATTCATTTCACCAATTAAAAAAAAACAAAAAAAAAACAGAACACAAATCAAAATGTCACTGAAGCCATGAAATAATATATTTATATTAATCAAAGTCAGAATAAAAGTCACTTAACTAGACATCATTCCTAGGTTGAGTCTGAGAAAGGTCAATGGATATAATTGCTCTACCCCTCCAAAAAAAAACAAACAAAATAAAATAAATAGATAATAAAAATAAACAAGCTTTTTGCGAACTAATACTTCATCAGGTAAAATCCTTAAGCTTGTCAGAACCACATTTAAATGTTCAGTCATTCATCACATGGCAATCATCAAATGACATCATTTTTTTACTTAAACTATATAAAGTTATTTAGTGCTATTCTGTTTTCTTTTTAAATTGGTTTTATAATAATTTTTAACATTTAAAACAGGATGAAAATGTACTCTAAACATACTTATCCATTTAAGTTCCTCTTTCATTAATTATAATACAGCAAAATTTAACTTATGACCCAAATCATTCTCTTTAATATTTTATGTAACAGATTTGTTTCAACATGCCTCCTAATAAAAGACAAATGATTCCTTATGCACTATTTTAATTTTCTATTATTTTTTTCCAAATAGAATGGGGAACATAGAACACAGGTTGCAATACGCACAATCCTGAGGATTTCATAAAATCTGTGTAGGAGTAGTGGAAGGCCTACACGGAAGGTACCATGGTGATGTCTGCGGCTCCCCATCGGCAGTAAGCCTTGCATATTAATGAAAGCACTCTACTGAGGGAGAGCTATGTAACACAGTTATAGAATCAGTGTAGGGGGTATGTTACAGTGTCCAGAGATGAGCAACACACCCCCTGCACTGTGAAAGTGCCATATATTCAGTGTATGGCAATGTAATAAAAAGTTTTTTTTTGTGTTTGTGCAGCATAGTGCTTAGTTATGGACACATACCAGACATCCAAAAACAGAAATGGGATACATTTAATTATGAAAGCAAAGATCAAGTTTAGCTGAGCATGACTGCATGGCTTGCAGCAATGCTCAGTGGTGCTTAAATGTAGTAGAGCGATATATATGCAAAAGTATAAGAGCATCTCATATGGCTATGTAGTTGAATGGTTAGAGTGACAGCCTCATGTGCAGCAGGTGAATGTTTGAATACATAGATGGGATATTTTGCAAATACACATTCAGAGAAGTATTTTAAGTCCAGATGAAATATTGTGTGATTACACAGACAGGTTATTAATATTATTTTGCAAATACACATTTATGAAATGTACTATTAAGCTATGACTGAATTTTATATGAATACACAGACAGGTTATTAAGCATGTATGTTGAAAATGCACATAAGAGTATGTATACACCCTTGATGGAATATTGTATGTATGCACAGACATTTTATTAAACATTAATTTTGCAAGTACACAATTATGAAATATATTATTAAATCCTGCAGTGCTGCACTCAGCTAAGCTCCACTAAGCACAGTTAAGCATAGCCAAGCACTGCTTAAACTGGGAATGTTTTAGCAGTGCTTAGCTGGTTTGCGGATTGCTAAGAGGTATGAAGTTCTGCTAATCAATGCCCATTTAAGCATCGCTCAGTCCAGCTAAGCTGATTTGCACACCACTAAGCATTGCTAAGCATTACCAGTTTTAGCCCTGGTCAGCTGAAATAAACAGGTTTGAGTGGTGCTAAGTGAAGCACTGCATTTTTAAAAATGGCCCAATGGTGGTAAAGGGTGGGAAAACAGCCTTATTTAAGATGAACAGATGGGAATATAGCCAGAACCTGTTGGAGTTTGACCCATGCAGGGACTATGGCAGGAGTTGCAGAGGGTGCAGGGGTGGGGCATTTTGAAGTCTAGGGTCATGGTTGGACTCCTTGTAAAAGACCATGACATCTGGCTGCTGCAGGGCCAGTACCAGGGATCAGAATACAAATCAGAGGTCTGGGACTGGCAGACATGCAATCTCACCAGTGAAACTGGTATCCCCCTGCTCTGGTGAGGAGGTGTGTCACCATTGTGATGACCTGAAGCATAGCAAGGGGAATCTGTTGTCCACTTGGGTGACAATGCCCCGCAAGTTTGTAACTATTGTTAGCATTGTTTTACCAATAACTAATCTGCATGTGTGATAGACAGATATGCATAATGGTGTGTTTCTCTCCCCACAGCTGCAGAGGAGAGAGCTCGTAACCTGGAGGCCCATGCAGACCACCTGGCCAGGTTGCACTGTGAGTGTGGTGAGTACAGATGTATATTGCAATCTATAGTCATATAAACAAGAAAGAGTACAGTAGCAACTGACAGTAGGTATATTCTGTTTTGAGTATATGGCAATGAATGTGGTCATAGACCTGGACTGATTTAAGTGAGTACTGCCAGGTACAGTTCAATATAGATGAAACCATGAAACCTGCTAGTGTTACGGAAATAAAGTTACTACTGCATTAATAATGTTAAGGAAATAAAAGTTTCTACTGCATTAGTAATGTTAAGAAAATAAATAACTGCATTCTTAAAGTTAAGGAAATAATGTTACTACTGCATTAATTATGGAATTACAAGCTGTCTTGTAACACCTGCATTATCTGAAGTGTTTATTAATAAAGACTGTTAGATGCATACCAATCACTGTATGATGTCACCCCTAATAAAATTGTGTTGTGCAAAATGTGTGTATTTTGGGCTGTTGGTCAAGAAATCGGGAATTACAAGTCCCATGAAGAAAACACAGGAATAATACCACAAAGTGACTGAAGGTTAGCTGATAAAGACTGTTTTGCTAAAGTGTAGATGTGGAGCTGAAATACAAGATATAATGCATTATGACATTTGTTCTGCACTAATATCTGAACCTAGAATAGGAACGGCTAAGGTATAATAGTGTGTATCTCAGGATTGTCTTGTGTTAACCATTGCATTTCAGCCATATGCATTCCGGAGCTTAGTTACGCTGCTGCAGGCAAGTATGAAACTGTAATAGCTGTAGACTGCAAATATAGCATCTGCAACTGTATATGGGTCAGGTAGGCAACCCAGCATTCCAATATGGTCTGTACACATCACACATATTTCCACCCACTATGGTTTAATTGTCTACACCTGCATTCCATGTATTAATGCACAGTTCACCTACTATCTCTGTCATGCATGAATCTCATGCATGTGTGTTCATGTGTCACTGCAGTCTTCTATAACAGTCTACTTCTATTACCAGGTCACAGTTTTTACCAGGTAAGCTCTAGGCATATATCAGTCAATCAATATATAGCAATGGATCAGTAGCTCAGTCTGATAAACACTAGGTATGATGTACATTTTGGCACATACAGACCAGGGTTTGAATCCAGGGACAGAGAGACTACTAAATATTAACAGAAACTGTTATGGGTTGTTAACAGATGTTCTCCCCACAGGAATTACAGGTAAATAAATGGCTGTAGTAGCTGTTCAAATAGGTTACTAATTTGTGTGTCCTGATGTACCAGAGTGTTAACAGCATTGCTCAGCAAGGTGATAAGACTTCAGTAGATAAAAAGTCAACACGTTCAATAGTAATACAAGCTAATAAAACAAATAAAACGGTTTAATCTTGGTACGGCTGCAGGCCTGGTGTGTCTGTGATGTCTGCTGATAGTCTAACCCCATGCCTGCCAAAGACAACATGATAAGCATAAACTCTCTGTATTGTGCATGATACATGTCTCTCAAGTGTCACACTGTCATGGACTATGATCACTGTTGCCAAATCCCTTTGACACAGATCAAACATCCAGTTCATCTGTCTCAATAGCACAGTCATACTAAATCAGTCCACAGTACACCTTGGTAGTCACATATGTTCTCCTGACATGTAATAGTCTCTTGTAGTTGTGTACCTGTAGGTGTTACAGCTTGGCCTATACTGTCCCATGCAGATAGCTTGAAAGGTATGTAGGTGCTACAGAAGCTATAGGATACTTGTATACATACAATAAGGGCAGACCTGTAGAGTATATAAGAGTACTGTTGTAAACAATATAGCCTATACTGGTAGTAATGGAATGTCTTTCCCTCTTCCCCCTACCCCTTATCTGCATCATAATTTATTATTGCTATACATCGGGTATGGTTTACGTTTACCATATATTGTTCTCAAAACATTATGTCGGGCTTTGTGCTTTATTATTGTTATATATTACAATGGTTGCATACCAACATACCTTGTTGAATTAAATATTATGTTGGCCTTATGCTGTAACTGTTACTGGCATGCTTTTGCAATACTGACTGTTATCCCACTTATTGTTGTGTTCCATATGCCAGTTCATCACTAACCTATACACTGTGAAAAACCTCAACACCATAGCTCAACTGACTAGGCCGGTTCCTGGCGATCCACCTACCCTACCTCAGCTGGCCTTGGCACTGGGTTCCTGCACATCTGGGAATCAACCCGGTGCTATCCCCTCTGCTGGTCCTGCATGGCCTACGGGTGGAACCGCCTCAGGGGACAAGGCCCACCCCCCAGGAGTGGGCATGGAAAGGGAGTTGTTACCCAGTGACAGCTACAAGGGATGGTGCACAGGATCCTGCATCATGGGTTCAATGATCACCTGAGTCGGATTGAGGGGAGGCTGACCAACCTGGAGGGCAGGTTGGCCCCGGTACCCAGGCTCCAGCACAGCCTCTTTCTGAGCAGGGATGGTGCAGTGGTGGCTGCCCATGGGTGAGGAGCTCAGTCTCACTGCCACTGCTGCTACCTGGAGGCACATGGCTCTCCCATTCCATAACACCATCCCCGTCCAAGATGTTTACCCCCTCATGTGTCATGCACCACCCCTGTATGCTGTCTTGTCTGTTTTGTCTGTTTGCAAATGCTACCTTTCTTACCAAACTTACCTCCCCACATGTACCTATATCCCTTCCCAACATTCCACTCTCTCCTGAAAACATGGGCATCTGTCCCACAAAAAAAAAAATATTGCCCCATACATAGCTCTCCATTTCGCATCCACGTCCACTGGACATACTTTAATCATTACATGCATCAATCAACACATTTATGATACCCTCAGAGGCTCCAAATTCCAAATTGTCTGCAACCTGCGCAACTGTTGCTGTAGAAGAAATTGAAAGCTATGGTCCTTTCCTACAGCCATCCTGCACACCCCCACCTGCCTTTCAGTATGTTTTTCCCCTCACATGCCCCCATTTCACTACTTTCCTATCACCCTTTTTTTCTTTTCTGTTTTAAAAATTAGCACTGGTTTAAGTGGAGGTAAGCAGCATGCCACATTGTGATGCATCATGCAAACCTGCACAAACCCACTTAAAAGTGCCTTGATCACTTTCTGTGTTTCTGACACTGTTAGGCACATCAGCAAAATAATCACCCCTGCCAAGTCTCGAACCTGGGACACAGTTAACTACAGCATAGTGCATCAGGCCACTCAGCTCTAAGTATAACAGGTGTTTCCATAAACATATCCTGATTGCCAGTAACACACTGCTTGTAAATATAATGGGAAAAATGACAAAGTACTTGGGACTGTGATGCAGACACCAAACTAGCACACAGCCAAATAAATGTTGATGGATGTACGTGAGGTCCAGGGTATCAGGTAAAGCTGACAACTGCACAGACTGTTGCAGAATGTCCACACTTGTGCCATCTACTTTTGGCATGGTTGTCATAAAACCTATTCTGTGTGCTGAAGTTCTAGCAAGTCAGTATAGCTTGAGATTAAAAAAGCATGACAGACAGTTCAGTGTCACAAGTCATACCCATCTTGCAAATACACCTGCTATAGTACTTACTAAGTAGCTCAATCTGTTACATTCTTAGGATGCTTTATATTTTGCCACCCACAGTCCTGGCTTCTATTCCAGTCTGATGCATGTCAGGTACATGCTTGTCAAAACAACAAATACATTACTGAGCCCTGCAATTTTAAGTAGAACTGGTTGCTGCTACTGTAGTCACTACCACCCATATTAGCATGTCAAAGGCCTGTGGGTTGGGACACACTTCACAAATATGTATAGGCATTCTAAATGTCACCTACCACTCTCTGGATGACACTATTACATAACATATGTACCTGAGGCACATACCTCACCTGAACTGTTATGGGTACCCTTATCCTAGCTATGCTGTGACAACAGAGTTGGCACTATTCCCTCACTGACATATACAGCTTGTTGTCCCCCAATGTGTTCACAATCCCCAGTATGACTCCTGGGCAGAATGCAGCAGTGCAGCCTGCAACATATGCGGCAGTATGTTCAGCTACCTGCTACAGACCTACCATACCTCCCAACCACCTAGAACAGGGAACCACACAACACCCATACATAAAGGGGTGGGGGGATGGTCAAGTGAGAAGGATATGCATCACAGTTTTCACCTACAAACATACACAGCTGATAGACCAGCAGCTACTGCAACAGCATGTGTATTCTGATGCAAATGATGTATGACACTCACATCTGTCTGTCTCCTTACTGACCTCAACCCACATTGTTAAACAGTAAACTGCCACATAATCAGAAAGTCATTTCACAATGACCAAACATAGCATGCAAATCTCTGGACATATCACATAAATCCAGGCAATGAACAGTATTTTACCTACCCTCTGTGATGCTGCAGTCCCCATACCATGATAATGTCCATCTCACAGGCCAGGAAAAGGGCTAAGGCCTACATGAAGGTCTTAAATATAGCACTATGGTGCCATGCCATTGGCTAATGAATAAGAACCCCAACTGTTCTGGATGCAATTAGAAAGTGTGAGACACAGCTTGGTGCACAGGCAATCACCTGCTCATGAGCATTACCTACAAAAGGCAAGCTGCTGCCTATGGTAAACAGGTCTGTGACTTTCTTTACAAAGACAGACTGCAATATTATAAGCATTATACTACAGGATTTCTGTACATAAAGGAGTAGAGCACTATACCAAGTATGTAATAGAACTCCTCATGTAATGGGATGCAAATGGGAGGATGCAGTTATGGGAAATAGGGATTACAACAGTAGGTCTGTAGTACATATCCTAGAATGACATATTGCTGTTAGTCAGCTGTCCAGCACCTACAGGCTTCCCTTTCAGCTCTGGCTACTGTGACATACATTACAGATCTGTCCCTCTGAGTCTCTCCAACAATGTTCGGCTCATATACGAATGCTACTGGATTGTGTTTTAACCAATAGTGACAGTAAGTACTGGTGGATACAGCTGTCATATCACATGATGTACTCTCAGTCAGCTCCTCCCAGTCTGTGAATGTCACACAGGCATAGTTCAAACATTGGCCAGGTGTCCCTTACTGTTCCTGATGTACTCTGGCTAGGTAACTGTGTACTCCACACCCATATGTCATTGCTTCAGAGCTATGGCTAGCATACCTGTTGACCCCATACAGCAGGAAAGCAGGCTATAGCTAATAGTAGTGGGGGGAACAGGCTTGGCCTCAGCAATAGAGTGTACATATCGAGCATACAATGTAAGAGAATACTGTACCAGATATTAATGTACCATAACTGTTTTCTGAGGGGTCTGGCATGTGACAGCTAGATTCCCCACAGTCTGGGAACAACCATTACATATTGTCCAACTGTTTGCCAGACATCTACATTTGTCTGGCAGAGGGTCCACATATATCAGGCACATGTACACATTCTGCAAACATCTGTGTACTGCGGATGCCAGACATCTACAGGGAGGGTACCCAACAGCACATTTGCAGTGCTGTCTGTCATTGGGTCACACAGATGTTGCTGGACTGTCCTCATACATGTGTAGTACCATTCATCTATTTGTCGGATGGTGGCTGTATGACATGGTACTGGGATGTTTTCCATAGGTGATACACCACAGTAGATGGCAGTGTTGGGTGTGGAGACTTAACAACACAGTCCATCGCAGCACACAGGGCCATAACCAGTACACCTAGGATCATAGGAGGTTACTAGGCTACTGGCCCTGAGGCCCCCATAAGCCTAGCCCAGAGTTTAGCCCGTGTTTATCAAGTCAGCACTGATGTCCCAGTTCAACAGGGACACAGGTGCTTTCTCAAGGGTGTATGTCCTGTTTACTGTCCATTTATCCAGGTTTTTCTTAAAAAAGGGTAAAGATGTGCTTTGCCTGATGTGGACAGTGTGTCCATTCCACAGCTGGGTGAGTGTCTGGAACACACATCTGACCCACCAAGAAGTCCCATTGATGTCGCAGACCAGGTTGAGGGCACATGTGCAGTTTACTCCAGTGGATCATGACTTGTGGATGTGCAGCAGTCTCATCAAAGTGGAGTCCATGATCGCCTTGTATGCCAGACAGATGACACCTCTGAGAAGTCTGTATGAAACTGGGTAGAGGGATAGGGCTTTTAGCCTATCTGTGTATGGTAGATGTTTGATGCCCTGGTATTCCCTGGTGAGGAACCTCTGTGGTCTCCCCAGCTGCTACATGTGCTTTGTGAGGTACATGATGAAAGAGGCATTACACTCAATAATGGAGGACTACAGGGATGTTATGACCCCCATGTCCCTGGATGAGATACCTTTATGTATGAGGTGGGCCATGTAGAAGGCTTTCCTTACAACAGAAGCAACATGGTGGTCAAATGTCATGGTGACATCAACCTGTGCCCAAATCCCTCATGACTGATTGCACGCTTAGGACATTGTTAGTAATGTGATAATTTGTGGGGATGTCACTCTTCCCTAAGGGGATGATACTGCATTTTTGGTATGCAGCCTGAAGTCATGTGTCTGGCACCACTCATGTGTCTGTGTGAGACACTCTTGGCAGATGTCCACATCACTAAGGGATTTGGTGACAGCACCCAGCATCCAGTCTTCTGCAAACATGGTCGGCCATAACCCATTGGTTGTGCCCTGCACCTCAGAAGAATAAATCACGCATAACAGAGGCCCCAAGACAGAACACTGGATTACGCCACTAGTTGCAGGTCACCACTTGAGGTGGCATCCTCTGTATTGACTAATTGGGTGCTGTCAGTGCACCAGTGTGATACCCATTTGGTAACATATGGACTGATGCCTAGTTGAGAGCATATATCTATTATGGACAAGTGGGGAATGCTATCAAAGTCTTTCACCAGGTCAAGGTAGGCAGTGTGCACTGACCGCCCCCCCTTGTCCATGGCTTTGATGACTGTATCAACAAAGTCAATCAAATGTAACAGACATGATCACCTCATTGACAAAGTCAAACTGTGTGTAATCGAGTGTGTGGAGATCGACAATGTCCTTGTTAATGAGGTTCATGATAATCTGTTCCATGGCCTTGTAGATCAGGCTAGTTAGGCTGATGGGTCTATAATGTGCCGAATTGGTGGATGCTCCATCTTAGTGTAAAGGGATGACAGTGGGTGCCCTCCACTTGGCTGGGACAAAGGTGGGATTCAGGCTTTGGTTGAATACAGTGCCTAATGGTGCTGCAGGTTGATGGTTCAGGTCATGTAGGATGCATCCTGTGATGTGATTGGGTCTCATGGAGGCTGTATTCCATGACTTTGAGATGGCAGTAATGAACTCTTCACTAGATATAAGGGGAAGGGGACAGGTACTGGGGATGTCCTGATGTATTAATGGGGGGACAGGGGGTGAAGCTTTCACTGACTCTATCAGGCAGCAAGTTTGCTATATCTGCACCACTTCTATATCTGTTGTCCTTGAACATCACTTCTGAGCAGATCTGGGAGCTTCCTTTGAGGTTGCAGACATATGTGAAGAAGGAGATATGACTGTCTATAGTGTATGTCGCCGATGTGTGCTTGGAGTTTGCTTTGTAGGATTTCAGTAGTGTTCTTATTTGCTTATTCAGGCTAAAATGGCATTGTTTCAGATTGTGTACCTGCTCCTTGGTCTTGGACAGCAATATTTCACTCCTGTTATAGAGTCTATTTATTGCAGATGTCCATCACACAGGTTTACTTATCCTTGTAGAGGATGTTGTAATCCTGTCGGGTATACCTGACTCTATCCATCTATACAAATGCATGCATAGTGCTTTGGTGTATTTGTGGATATTGGTGCCAGTTTCTACAGAGGGGGAGGTGGCTGTGAAGCTGTTTATACCATCCTGCAGGAGGCTGTAATCAGCCCTGGAGATGTTTGTATGTCTGCCCCTAGCTAGATGGGCATTGTATGAGATGGTGACTGCAAACGTAACCACTTTATGGTTGGCTTTACCTAGGAAGATGATACTGTAGGGATGCTGCAGTGGTTACCCATGTTATTTAATATCAACTTCAAGAGATCTTCACCTCATGTGGGGGTAGCAACTAGCTGTTCCAAGGTGCTTACATTGCCAAATTCATTTGTGCACTGGCATGAGTAGTTCTTCCAATCTACATTTGTGTAGTTAAAGTCCAGAGTTGAATCTTGATAGAGTTGAACAGGTCCATATAGGCAGAATGGGCTTCCTGGTCATATGTGGGAGCTGGTAGCTAGCTATGATTTGAATAGGTTTCTTGGCAATGGTTAACTGCAACTGGAATGTCTCCTGTGTGTCTTACTGTTTGACCACCCTGGAGGTGTGTATGTCTTTCATATATAGTGAAACCCTATGTCCCTTGGCTTTACTGCCCACACCTTGGGGTCTGACTGTATGATAGGATGGGTGATCATGTAAGGCTGGGGTTTTCTCTGCAGCTTTGAACCATGTGTCAGTGACTGCACATATGTCAGCATTTTCCAGGGTTAAGACTGCTTGCAATGAGTACAGATTATAGGTTCACAGGTTCATAGGATGACACTAGGCTATTGGCCCAGAGGCCCTTATAAGACTAGCCAAGAATTTTGCCCATGTTCTCTCAAAGTCAGCACCTGTCTCCCCTGCCCAGCAAAGACACAGGTGGAATCCCAGGGGTATATTTTATGTTTCCCATCCAGTCGTCCAGGTTCCTCTCTTAAAGAAGGCTAGAGAGGTACTGTGCTTGACATGGAGAGGGAGTCTATTTCACAGATGGGGGAGTCTTTGGGACACAAATCAATCTCACCAAGTTTTATTATTGTCACAGATCAGGTTAAGGCCTTGCATATGGATTGCACAAATGCAGTTTGTCTAACGTTTATGCAGCAAATCCATCAGAGCTGGGTCTGAAATAGTCTTGTATGCCAGACACAGGTCACGTCTGAGCAGTCTGTATGAGACTGAGTAGAGGGACAAGGTTTTAAGCCTATCTGTATAGGATAGGTGTTTGAGACCCTGGATTTTCCTGGTCAGTAACCTCTATGATCTCTCCAACTGCTGCATGTGCTTTGGTAAGGTACATGCCAAAGGGGGCATTGTACTCAATAATGGGTCTGATAAGGGAGGAGTACAGGGATGTTATGACCTCCTTGTTCCTGAATAAAATGCCCTTATTTATGACGTGGGCCATGTAGAAAGCCTTCCATACAATGGAGGCAATGTGATGGTCAAAAGTCAGGTTGCTATCATCCTGGGTGCCCAAGTCCCTCATAACTGATTGCATGCTTAGTACATTGTTATTAATGTGATAATTAGTGGGGATGACATGTTCCCCAAAGGGGATAATGATGCATTTCTTAAAATTCAGTTTGAGGCCATGTTTCTGACACCAGTCATTAGTTTGGAGAAGGCCCTTTCGGAGGATGTTCACATCACTAGGGAAATTTAAGACAGCACCCAGCTTGCAGTCATCTGCAAACTTGGTCAGCCACAGACCACTAGTTTTGACTTGCACCTCAGAAAAGTATATTCCAAACAGTAGAGGCCCCAAGACCAATTCTTGGGGTACACCACTCATTACAGGTCTACTACTAGAAGTGGTTCCCCTAGTTTGACTGTGTGGGTTCTTTTGGTGAGCCAGTTAGCTAGCCATCTAGTAACAGATGGATTGTTGCCTAGCTGGGAGAGTTTATCCATTATGCCCGAGTGGGGAATAGTGTCAAAGGCATTGGCTAGGTCAAGGTAGGCAGTTTTCACCATGTTCCCCTCATCCATGGCTTTGGTGACTGTTTCAAAGAAGTTGACCAAGTTTAACAGGCATAATCTCCCTTTGATAAAACCAAACTGTATGGGGTGAAATGTTTGGAGGTTGCCAATGCCCTTGTTTATAAGGTCCATGATAATGCATTCCATGGCCTTGCATATCAAGTTAGTTAGGCTGATGGGTCTATTATTGCCTGGGTGAGTGGATACTATACCTTTGTGTAGAAGGATGAAAGTGGCTATCCTCCATTCAACTGGGATGAAGCCGGTGCTCAAGCTTTGGTTGAATAGGGTGTCAAATGGAGCTCAGAGCTCATGTCTGAGTTCATGTAGTATACAGCCAGGGATCTTATCGGGTCCCATGGATACTGTATTTTTTGCCTTTGAGAGGGTGTTAAGGACCTGCTTCCTGGTGATGAGGGGAGGGGGGCAGATGTTGGGGATGTCCTGGTTTATTGATGGGGGGACAGGGGGTGAAGTTTTCATTGAACCTGTCTGCCAGCAGGTTGGCTATATCTATGGCATCTGTGTATGTGGTGTTATTGACCACCATTTCAGAGCAGATTTGAGTGTTGCCTTTGAGATTGAAGACATATGTGAAGAAGGCCTTGTGATTGTCCTTGGTGGATGTGGCCAATTTGAACTCAAAGTTAGCCTTAGAGGATTTCACCAGTGACCTTATTTGCTTGTTCAGATAAAGGAGAGATTGCTTCCAACTTGGCACCCGCTCCTTCTTGGCCCTGGACAGCAATTTTTTCTTTCTGTTGTAGAGTTTGTTCATTTGCTGCTGTCCACCAGACAGGTTTGCTCTTCCTTGAGGAAGATGATTTGGTCCTGTCAGTTATTGCTGAGTCCATACAGCTATGTAGGTGCTCATGTAGTTTTCTGGTGTAAGCTTGGACATTAGTGCTAGTTCCAACTGAAGGGACGGTGGCTGTGAGGCTGCTTATACCTGCTCTGAGGAGATTGTATCAGCTTTGGAAGTCTTTTTTGTTTGATCCTGATTGGGGGGGGTCAGGGGAGATGGTGACTTCAAAAGTGATTGCTTTATGGTCAGATCTTACCAAGGAGGATGACACTATAGGAATGCTACAGTGGCTACTCATGTTGGTTAGGACCAGGTCCAGGATATGTTCAACACTTATATGGGGTGTTGACCAGCTGATCCAATGCATTGGCACTGACAAAGTTGAGGAATCTCTGGGCATTCGTGTTTAGGCTAGAATAGGCCTTCCACTTTATGGTTGTGTAATTAAATTCACCCAGGAGCAGGACAGAAGATTAAATCTTGACGGATTCAAGTAAGTCCAGATAGGTGGAGTGGGAGTCCTGAGTCAAGGTTGGGGGTCTGTAGCTAGCTATGATTTGAATAGGTATTTTGTCAACAGTTAACTGCACTTGGAGTGTCTCCTGTGTGTCATATCATTTGACCAGCCTGGAGATGTGTATGTCTTTGATAAATATTGAAACTCCACCTCCTTTGGCTTTGTAACCCTCCATTTGGGGTCTGAAAGTATGGTAGGCTGAGTAAACTAGTAAGGTTGGGGTGCTCCCCACAGCTTTGAACCAGGTTTCAGAGAATACACAAATGTCAGCATCCTCCAGGGCAAGGACTGCTTGCAATGAGTGCAGTTTCATGCTAAGACTCCTAGCGTTTAGCAGCATGACCTTTAAATTTCATTTATAAAAATTTTTCATGTTGGTAATTTTGTACTCGTGACTTTGTCTAAAAAAAGGCACTATGGGTGAGGCAATAGCCTTTGCCAGAAGCTTAAAGCCCAGGCAAGACAGATGAAAGCCATCTCCAGCAAAGCATCATGGTCTGTCAATCATGTCCTCCCAGGCTGTCAGGCACTGGATCCCCTTAGAATGACACCAGAAATGTCAATTGTTAAAGTCAATCATTTTCTGTTTGTATTGAGGTATCATTCTGGGTGCTACTTAAGTCTAGGGGCATACCTCCTTGGGACACATATTCAGCGAGCTCAATCATGTCTCTCTTCATATAGTCCAGAGAGGTAAATCTCAAGTAATTCACACCAACATGGACTATGACAGTCATAACAGTACCTGTTGTTAAGAGATTTGTGTGTGTGCACGATATGGTGGATTCTAGCACCTGACAAGCAACTTACTGTGACTTTCTCCTTGTCTAGCCTGGTTTAGACTCCTAGTGAGGGAAGAGTACAGGGATGTTATGACTTCCTTGTTCCTGAATGAAATATCCTTATTTATGAGGTGGGCCATGCAGAAAGCCATCTGTACAATGGAAGCAACATGGTGGTCAAAAGTCAGGTTGCTATCATTCTGGCCTTCAATTTGTGATTTGTTGACAGTTTTATGTTGGTAGTGCTAACATCATCACTTTTTCTAATAAAGGCACTATGGGGGTGGCAAGAACCATGGCCAGAAGCCTGAAGCCCCGGTGAGACAGATGGCAGACATCTCTGGAAAAGCATCGTGGTCTGTTGATCATATCATCCCAGGCTGTCAGGTACTGGATCCCACTGGAATGACACCAGAATCCAAGCCAATTGTTAATTTCAACCATTTCCTGATTGCATTGTGGCATAATTCTGGGTGATGGTAGAATACTGCTTAAGGCTAGGGACATTCCTGCCTGGGACACATAATCAGTGGGCTCAATCATGTCTCACTTCATATAGTCCAGGGAGGTATGTCTCAGGCCAGGCTCACCAACATGGACTATGACAGACTCATAAAAGTACCTGTTGTTGAGAGACAGCAATGTGTATGTGATATGGCAGATTCTGGCACCTGACAAGCAAGTAACATTGACCTACCCCATATACAGACTGGTGAGAGGCACATATCTGTGTCTCACAATGAAGTCTCCTATGACTAATATGTTTGATTTATGGTGATGCCTTAGTGGCTGTGTGACACAGGTGTGTGGCTATGTGTGGTATGCAGTCTGGAGGGCTGTGGATTTTGCATGTGTTTTTGCCTCAGGGTTCTCCTTTGTTTGGGGATGTTTATGTTGAGGACCTCCACAAATGTGGGTGTGTGTTGTCTAGATGTGGTTGGTGTGTGAGGTGTACTGATTGTGTTGACAACCTTCTTGGTGCCAGATATGTAGGCTTGAGAGGGAGAGAGCATGGACTGTAGGTTCCTAATGTCATTGCATCTCTCACAATTTGTGTTCCTTGGTGGTGTTTGTAGATGGTTGTCCATGTGCATGAGACAGTTGCTACACTGTGTCAGGATGCCCATATTAACCAGACTGTCAGGGGAAACTGTAGGACATTGTCTAGCCATATTTCTCAGACTGAGGAAGGCCAGGGAGACTGAAGAGGTGCTTAAAACAAAAGTAGGAGGCTTATGCTACCGCATACAATGTAGACAGGCTATAAACAAGCAGTAATAGGTGCAACAGAAAAGATGCAGTTGAACACTTTAGAGAACATGCAGAAAGCAGCAGGAAACAGCAGGATGAGGAGGGAAATACATGATGTATTGCCACTATGTTGCTGATAGCTACATACATACTGTGATGATAGATGGTGGGGTATGACGTGGGAGTTAGCCAAGGACAGTGCTGGCAAATGTGGATGTGCAGGGTATGTACATAACAGAGAACAATGCATGTGGTCCTGTTCCATGCTCCCCTCTTTTTGTCTTTCAGGAGTGATGGAACCCTCCTTTTTCTGCAACCAAGAATGAAGTTATAGTTGATGGCTTCTACTGCATCACAACATCCTGCTGTCGAGGATTGACCAGAATCAGGAGCAATGTGCTGCACTGTGGGCAGACCTCGTTGCATCAGTAAATCATATAGGGCTACAGGAAAAAAGCTATGAGCAGGTCTGACACTAGGCCACAGACATGATAAATGATGCACAGCAAAGGGCCACAGCTGTGCTGTCACTGATGGAGGGCCTACAACTCAACAACCACTCTCAGCTATAGAGAAGTTCCTGGCAAACCTGGGTTCAGCCACCAGTTCACAAGCATCCATCACCACATACATCATGGAGGTGGGTGGCACAGCTTCCACAGCAGAGGAGCATCTGGGTAAGCCACCTGTGGTCACTACTTTAATACTGTAGCAGTCATAGTGGCAGCCTCTGCATACCTGTACACAGATGGCAGGTCAATCTGCATGTGGGGGGGGGGTTGTAACACATACGTGTGCACACATACTCAGAATGTCAGCAATGTGGCCAGTATCACAGTTTGTACTGTACATGTTGATATACGCACATATTATCCTGTACCAATGCTACATTTGTGTTTGCTGACAATACCTCCCCTTCACTTACCCAAAACCCCACATCGCCGACATTCACTTCACCGAGACGGAATCACCGACAAACCAGAAGACCGACAACGGGAACACCAGCATTCTGATCTGAGATAAGTAACTGCTTGGCCATCCCCAAAAAAAACCTAAAAAAACAAAACTAAACCCACCCACCCCCCCCCACACACTCCTATGTTGGGGGCTTTGTCCTCCACATCCACCTAACTAAATATACCAACTCCGAGATCACACTACGGTGGGGGTAAGGGGCAAATTCCAACAGGATAGCCAAGTGGTTATTTACCTCAGGTCAGAATGTTGGTGTTCCGGATGTCTATCTTCTGGTTTGTCTGTGTATTCGTCTTGGTGAAGTGGATGTCGGGGATGTTGGTTTTCAGGTAAGTAAAGTAGACCCCTCTGAGTAAGCCACTTTTCAGTGATACCTGATCAATTGAGCAGTTTTCAATGAGTAGCCAATAGCAAACACAGTTTATAATAATTTTTGAGAATTTACAAACTCATCAAAGTTAGTCAGTCTGGCAGCTGGCACAGAGCTTTAGTCCCTGTAGTGCAGGGTTGGATTCTGTAAATCCTCATTTGCCTACTGTGTGATCTTCAGCAAGTCACTTAACCAGATATTGCTGCTGGGTTTCTACTGAATAGGGACTGTGAATCCAGTGGGCCTACATAGTTAACAAGGAGGTAGTATTATTTAGTTATAAAAGTCAAAAAAGGTGCAAAAAGCCTTGCCCACCATGTAAAAGACTTACAACATTTGGTATTCAACAAATGGGCTGGAATGGTTAGGTACCAGAGATACATGGTTTGATTTTATGAAGTATATCTGGATCCTGTCTTACAAAACCAATCTAAAAGCATCATGTTAGAATATATTTTACTTACTGTACACTAGTAACCTTGGTTTCTATAGACCTTCCATTCTCTTTTGCTGTGCTTACACTAGCAGAAAATATCACACTTAATCCTGAACTTATTACATGTTGACTTCATAAAAAAATTACTTACACTCCAGAACTTGAGGTGATAAATGGCGGGGTACGATGTGGGAGTTAGCTGAGGACAGTGCTGGCAAATGTGGATGTGCAGAGTATGTACATAATGGAGAACAATGTATGTGGTCCTGTGCCATGTTCCCCTCTTTTTGTCTTTCAGGAGAGATGGAACCCACCTTTTTCTGCAGCCAAGAATGAAGTTATAGTTGATGGCCTCTGACTGCATCATGACATCCTGCTGTCTAGGAGAGACCAGAATTAGGAGCAATGTGCTACACTGTGGGTAGACCTCGTTGCATCAGTAAATCATGTAGGGTTACAGGAAAGAAACTATGAGCAGTTCTGACACCGGGCCACAGACATGACAAATGATGCACAGCAAAGGACCACAGCTGTGCTGGCACTGGTGGAGGGCCTACAACTCAACAACCACTCTCAGATATAGAGGAGTTCCTGGCAAACCTGGGTTCAGTCACCAGCTCGCAAGCATCCATCACCCCATACATCATGGTGGTGGGTGGCACAGCTTCCACAGCAGAGGAGCATCTGGGTAAGCCACCTGTAGTCATCACTTTAATACTGTAGCAGTCGTAGGGGCAGCCTCCGCGTACCTGTACACAGACGTCAGGTCAATCTGCATGTGTGTGTGTGTGTGTGGGGGGGTTGTAACACATACACGTGCACAAATACTCAGAATGTCAGCAATGTGGCCAGTATCACAGTTTGTACTGTACATGTTGATATACACACATATTATCATGTACCAATGCTACATTTGTGTTTGCTGACAATACCTCCCCCCACAATTCCACATGGACATCTGGTGTGGCCAGAGTCCAACATCCTGTAGCTAGTAAGTGAAAAACTGTTTTGTTATGACTCATCTATACCCTAGGAATGCTAAGGGCTGGGCTACCAGTTTGCCATGGACACAACTGTTAAGTTTAACCATAGTACAATACTTGTATGTTCAGTTGTGGAGGAGTTTACTGCAGTGCATTGAATTGGTAATCACAGTAGGATATTTCCAGGAGCTGCAACATATTTGCACATATTTTTTGTAAAGATGTATGCAGTCTACTATACAGGGGACAATAGTATGGTGGAGAAGGGTGCACTGTGTTTTAGGTGAAGGTCCATCACATACATTGACATGTCACTTATCTCCCAAATGTATAGTACTGGCTACATTAACCAAACATAGATGCACTGCATGTTGTTAAGGGTCTGTCTTGTCTTTGTCTGTTTTTATTTTGATTTACTTATTTAACATTTATTAACCGGGAAAGTTAATCTTAAAACAAAGCCGATTTTCAGCAGAGGCCCAAGGAGAAATGCTCCAGACACGTCTTTGTAACCTGGGAGGAAACCAAAGCACTCGGTGGAAACTCACACAAATGCAGGGAGGACATGCAGACTTCACACAGAAGGCACCCAAGCTGAGAATCAAACCAGAGAACCTCTTGCTGTGAGGCAACAATACTACCACTGCACCACTGCACTGTCTGTTGTGGTCTGCTTGCATGTTGTGCATGGGATCAGTAATTAGGTGTGATATGTATAATGCAGTTGTGGCACCTCACCTGTATATATGTGTGTGTGTGTGTGTGTGTGTGTGTGTGTGTGTGTGTGTGTGTGTGTGTGTGTGTGTGTGTGTGGATCAGCAGACATAATAGTGCATGTATTAATGTAGTCATGTTGTCTTCCTCCTCACAGGTGACAGTGGGGGTTGGATTCTATCCCCCCTCACAACCTGATGTCAGTGTCTCATCAGACTCTGATGATGATGATGGCCATAGTGAGGCACAGGTGGGGTTGTTGGGGGCTGGATCTGTCTCATGGGTTGACATCCCACCTCCTCCCCCAATGTCCTTGCACACAGTCAATAAGCCCACACATACACAGTCCCCTTACAGCCACAGACATTGGACAGTCAGATGGTGCTGGCATCAAACAGGAGAGTGTGGCAACTATGGCATCTGTGACTGTAGACACTAGTCATAGCCAGAGACCTGGTGAGGTCCCACACAGGCAAGTTGACAGGGGTGCTCGAAGGAGGACTGCTGCCCATCCACCACTTGTCACAGGTGTCACATCATGAGTCACTCGATGCACATTTCTGTCCATCATAGAGGCACAGGCACATTCTGAACTCAACACCAGATGGATGCTCAGGATTATGGATGCATCAGTGTCTGGCATCCATGACTCCATCAACAACATTGGTGACGTCATGCATTATTTCTCTGAAGTAGTGGACAGACAGTGGGGTGAGACATTGTCAGTCCTTGACTGTGCATTGTCTGTGCTGGAACATGTGGTGGGAGTAGGAAGTCTGACACATGGATGTAGGTCAGCACCAACATCAGCTGAGAACCCACGTGGCCATGCACAGTCATGCTCCTGTAGTGTCAGTACCACCAGCACTACAGAAGGGAGGGTGCTGTCCACACCATGATGTAGCAGACCATGGGCACATGGTCCTGGTGGTCCCGTGAGGGACACAGACCCACGCAGACACCAGTCACCATCAGCAAGTAGTACCGCATCTGACCCTGCGCATGGTGGTGCCAGTGCCACTCCTGGCAGAGCCAGTTCCCACATTCATGGCTGGAGATGGTGAACTGTACATTCTGCCATGTACAGTCTACAGCTGTCCATCATACCCTCATGTAGGGCTAGCACATGGCTTGATTGGTACGTGCACACATCCACACATCACTGTCATATGCAGATCAACAACAGACACACACACCTCCTCTCCATGGCCCAGTTGACCAGCACCCCTTCAGACACATACACGTGATGTCAACTGTTTGGCACAGCCTAGGCCTTTGGCAACCCCAAATCACACCCTGTGCATGTGATGATACATGTGCCACATCCTTGTCATTCAACTCATTGATGCAGGGACATTCAAATATGTGTCTGATGCACAGGGTGACTATAGTACATTTAATGACAGTTTGTAGTGTAATAGTGTTATGCCCTGTAAGGTGCTATCTGCTGGCATGTGTCATGAGTTCACATCAAAGTGTATGTACCTTTGTTCCATGATGCTGCATTGGTGGTAGTATTGCTGACTGACTGTTGTCTCCCACACCTTTTTCTGTCTCTGCTCCAGGGGTCTGTGTGTGTATGCTGTGGAGACCTGGTGACAATACAGTGGCTCAGGATGGCATGGTGGCAATGCAGAAATGTGACTTCACCAAGGTACAGCTGTATATTTGCATGGTAACCTAGGTGCATATGTGTAGGACAGTGTATCAGGGACAATGGGGGCAGATGCATAATCTTGCATGCATACCCCACAACACACCATGCTACTCTTGATAAATGTCACCTGGAAGTTCAGTAGGATCATAGGTTCATAGTATCATAGGAGGTTACTAGAGTAGTGGCCCTGGTGCCCTTACAAGCCTAGCCATTAGTTTATCCCCAGAAAGAAACATCCTTCAGCACCTGTTTCCCCCTGTCAATGAGGAACACAGGTGGGACCCATGGGACAGTTTTGTGGTTTCCCATCCACTCATCATGGCTGTGCTTGAGGAGGGTCAGCATGGTATTCTGTTTGATGTGTATGGGAAGTGTATTCCCAAGACAGGGCAGCCTCTGGGAGCCAAACCTGTATCTCCAGTGGGATGTGCTGATGTTGCATATCAGATTTAGGCCTGTCATACATGTAATGCATGAGAGGTTAGACTTATGGATATAGGGCAGCTGTAGTAGGACAAGGTTCAACATTGCCTTGTAGGCATGGCACAGCCCACGTTTGAGCAACCTGTCTGATACTGATTGGAGCAATAGTAATCTGAGCCTGTCTGCATGGGGAAAGTGTTGGAGGCAATGGATTACTTTGTGAGGTATTTCTGTGGCCTTTCCAATTGGAACAAGACAAAGCTTTCAGGTTAAACAAAACCTTTCTTCAGTGTTTGAGAATTTAAACACACATTCACCATATTTATATAGTAACACAGCCCAGAGTCAACAATTAATCATTATAATTGCATAGCCATACATAAATACATATCAAATTATTAAGAAGATGTTTATATGACATAAAGTTCATTTTAAAATTTTAAAAGATATATAAACATATACATCTTTTAACTATTCAGCTCTTTAATGTATGTAGATACATTTAAAGAACATGATATTTATTTATGTATGGTTATGCAATTATAATGTTTAAAGGATTTTTAGAAAAAGTGATGTACCTTTTAAATAGTAATTGATTGATTGTTTAATTAATTGTTGACTATGGGCTGTGTTACTATATAAATATGATGAATGTGTGCACAGAGATATATTGACAGCTCAGTTCTATAGGCAGATGAGGGTTCAGACATGGGTTGAAATTAGCTAAGTGTAGGACCATGCCCAGTGTGACTATCAGTACTTACAAGGGGACTCCAGTCCAGACCTACCTGTACTGCAGTCCAGGATTTTGTGTGCTACAGACAATTGGCTGCTGCACCTGATTAAACAGTCCATCACCTCCGTGATATAATGCCCAATGGATTCCTCAACTGTGTGCTGGCCATATCTGACTCACACCTAGGGTGTAGATAGATTGTATTAGACTTAACAGCGTTTTTCATCATATGTCTGGTACATTTTACATAGAATTGTGATTTCCTGGTACATCAGTGGCAGATCGTTATTGACTGATGTGAGAAACTGCTGAGAGACATTGAGTTACTGACTCCATATACACCAGGAAACCCATGCAACTGCACAACTTGTTCTACTCTGCACTTTCTACATTTGTCTGACCAGTAGTTCATCCTTCTTCTTATATGTGGGCCTTTGTCCTGCTCCTCTTCCTGGCTTTGTCCACAGTTGCTGCTCTATGTAGTTGTAGGTATGTTGTGACTGGGGTAAAAGATGTAACACCACACACAGGGTTACAGACTTCACACCTATGACTCTACTGTTTTGCAGGATGCCCAGCATTGCACCCCATATATCTGATCTGGTCCTCAGTTTGTGCTGTATTGGTATTATAATGCTACATGGTGCCCATACCTCTCAACCTCTTAAAGCAAGAAATCTGGACAAAACCATATATAACAGAGGGACACAGGCCCAAAAATAGAGACATTTTTTTAATATTGCTCTTACAAGCTTAGACAGTTGGTAGAATAACAGGTTTTGTATTAGCATGAATTTTCTGAAGTGCATGAAGTCTGCATCTCAAATGTCTGTCATTATTTTCTAACGTCAACCTTAATTAATTTGCCACTAGTTTGCCAGAAAACTGCAATGTTATAAAAAAGGACCAGAAATATGAGGCAAAAATGTCGACATTCTGAGAAACTCTGTACATTTGAGAGGTATGATGGTGCCAACTGACTTGTTGTAAGTACTGACACAGTTATGTAACAGCCTTTACATCCTGCTGCTACTCTGACTTGTTACAACCTGCTGTTCTACTAGCCACTGTCTAGGTTACTCAGAGCTCTGTACTGTCCATACCTGTGGCCCCCTGTCCCTCTATTGTCTCTGGCTTTGTCCAGCTTTCATACAGTAACAAATAGTGACATATGGACAGTATGTATAACTCCTACCATAGGTGTAGCTCACATGCAAAACAGTAGGTGTAGCCAGTCTTGAACCATGAACACCATCAACCATGGTAATGTACTTAGTCCACTAAGCCACAACAGCCACCAAACAGTGCAGTTTAATTCCTGACACTATCAACCACAGACATATATAGCACATTGACCCCTGCATATTGTGGAAATGGTACATGTCATCAGGTTGATTGGGACAGCCCCAGGAGTGTGTGGTCTGCTGCTATTGCCTTGCAAACATAATGTTACTGCAGTTGTATGGGAACATAGGTGTGTTGGGGGTAGGGTATTCTAGCATTGACAGTCATGCATCTGTCCTATGTCCCCACTGTTTGTCATTTCCCTTGCATAGTGCAGTCGTTTTTTCTACCTTGGGGCCTATTGCATATTATGTGTATTGGGCATAGAATTCCTGTTGTCCCACATAGCTGTCAGTTGTCTGCAGGTATCCCAGTAGCCTACTCTATTTCCTTGCATACATGCAGCAGGTCCATACATATGCTACCATAGTCTAGTACCCCATACATTTGTTGTAAATAAGAGTGACTTACCTTGTGCCTACAGAAGTTGATATAACAGTGCTTCAGGGCTGACTCTGTTGGATGCACACAGTACACAGCCAATACATGTTAAGGTACAGGTTGTATGGTGTGGCTGGCATCCTTTTTACTATGTATGTGAGTCAGAGTGAGGTGTCAGTCCCTAGGTCCCTAGGATGTCAATGCATGTGCTATGCATTGCCACTTTGCCAAGGTCAGGGCATACTGGGCATGCCAACAGCTACCTACATGGACAGGCTCAGGGGGTTCCTCTTCTGAGTCCCCCTGTGACTGTGGGGACCTTGGCACTGGTGGGAGGCTGTGTGTCTCTTCCCTGTGATATCCATGCCAACAGCTGTTTCCACAGGGTCATATTGTGTAGCATGGCACATACCATGAACATGTGTGCACATGTGGCTGGAGAGTACTGCTGGGCTCCACCAGATATATCGAGGCAGCAGAACTGTGACATGAATGATGTTCCTAGTTTGTGCATGTGCCTCATTATGGCTTTCTTCGGTAGGTGTGTGTGCATTTCTGATGGGTGTCATCATCCACTGTTCCAGTGCATAGTCAGCATCACCCAGTAGATGGCCATACAGGATGTTCACCCTGGCAAACGTCTGGTACAGCTGTGATGCATGCCAGATGGGGAGTTGTGATAACTGCCAGGACTGCCAGCACACACATTCATGATAATGCCCTGGGCATTGCATATGATCTGGCAGTTGATGGAGTGATACCCCTTGCAGTTGATGTAGAATATACCCTCCTCACCAGGTGGTGCTTTGATGTATACATGAATGCAGTTTATGGCACCCAGTACCTCAGGGTAGTGTGCTACATGGTGGAGGAAGTGATGCATATTGCAGGTCCTCTCCTCAGTGGTGCACGGTAAATATATGTGCTCCCTGGCATGTGTTTGCATGGTTGCCAGGAACTGGTTGAGTACCCTGGATGCAGATGCCTGTGAGATCCACATTATGTCCCCAGTAGGTCTTTGAAAAGTACCTGCAGCTAGTATTCTAAGGGCTACACATACCTTTGTTTCCACTGGGATGGGTTCCTCTCTGTTGGCTCTGGGTCTGGGTTGATGGCTGCAAAGCTCATGTGAGTTCTTGTAGTATGTCCCTGTCCACCCTGTACTGCCCTACTATCTCCAGCTCATGTAGCCCCTGGAAAGTTTCCCTGGTCCCGAACACTCTTCTCCTTCTCAGTCTATGCCTATTGTCAGCATCAGCACCAGCACTGACCAAGCCTCTAGCACATGCATATGTAGCAGAGCAGCAGCAGCCCCTATCATTTTGTCAGTTAAAATTCCCAAGTGTGTACTCCAGTGGTGCAGTGTATGTGGGAAAAATCAGATTGAAGGGTGTATGCATACTTTATAGTGGTATGCTGCAGATGCAGCCTGTGTGATTGGCTGACTATGATACAGTCCACCTGCCAGATTTACCATTGAAGGTTTTGAATGGCCCAGTGTCAGTTGAACAGGGCTTATCAGTCATTTATACTTGATTGGCTTTCCCAGGCTGGCTCCTTTTCTTTGCCTGTTAAGCACTGCTGTTGGTGCTCAAACCTGCAGCACTAGTATAAACAGTGCTCAGCAGTTTAGACACACCCTCATGCATGGGAATGCTCAGCTTAGCTTAAACCAGCTAGCTAAAACACACACCACAAGGCTAAACACAGCTTAGCAGCATTGGACACACCCACATGCTTAGTTGTGTTTAGCTGAGGTCAATACAGGTTCTGCTGAGCTCCAATCTGCTTCAACATAGCATGCCACACTCTCTTTTGATGTCAGCTACTTGTTCTACTAACACCAACATGGTTCAGACCCTACATGGGTTTTATCTGTGGACATAGTGGCCCATATTTGCTATTCAGTAACCGCAGCTCTTTTGCATGCAGATCCTTGCATATACCCTGGATACTTCATTACTCCAGGGCCTGCCTCCTTAGCAACCACTGAAACCTGCCATTGTACACATTTGCAAATGTCTTATTTTCAGTTTTTCAACATTTAAATTTTTTTGCAAAATGGCATGTTTGCACATCATTGAGCGCTACACAAATGTAATATGTGTATTAAACAAATTGTATTTTATAATGATTTACATTACTTTTTGGACTCACCAGGGATATTTTTGTGCATTTTCATGCCTACATTGCAATAGCCAACCTTCTTTTTGGGCTTTCACAGCCCCTGTTTAATTTTTACATTTCTGTACACGGTTATTTTCCATGCACATTTCTGACATCAACACGGCTCCTACACGGGTACCATTTTGCTTATTGGATCTCAAATCACCCTCATTTGCATGGATTTCACCTGCTTATGAGGTGATTTGCATTTCACGGACACTTCCATGTCTGCACACTCGTGCACACCCCACTGATCTGTTTACTGGATCGCTTGGCTGCTGTTAACACAATTTGCATAAACATTTAAAGCAAAATAATTTTTCATTATAGGATGTTAAATAATGTTTTCTTTATTAACATACTGTACTTACAAACTCTACATTTAGTACAGGGGCATAGTCCCTTTCTCTGACTACTTTTTTCATTAACATACTTAAGCAGTTCTCTATAATACAATTGTTGCTTTAATATTTAAGACCTCTTAAAGCAGAACTTGGTCCATCAAGCATTTTTCAACTCAGATGCATTACATTATTAAAAATATACCGATGCTTACATTTGGTTTCCATAGCCTCATCATTAAGCACATCATATGTTAACAGAAGTTAATAGTGAAATTCATAATACATATTTATGCTAAAAGAGTTTTAGAGGTTTTAAAATATTTTCATGTTCATGCTCCTAGAATTCCAGTTTTTATGGAATACTAAAAATACATAAGAATGAACCTAGACCTTCATTGAGAACAATAGTCTCAGATCATAGAGGGATAACTGAACCTATTTTAAATTATTTTGAGCACCGCTAGAAGAAGCAATGAAGGCATCACCTAGTTATATTAAGGATGAAACTGATTTTCTACACCAGTTATTTCAATGGTATAAAAATAATACTGTAGTAACACTAGATATGGAATATTTATTCACTTCAATCCCTAATGATTATGGTATAGAAGTAACTAGAAGAAGCCTAGCTACAAATTGTCCCACCATACCCACCATTAATAGCGCCTGTACATTCATACAAACAGTTTCAGGAAATAATGTAGTTTTATTTAAGAAGCAGATTTATAAACCAAGAAAGGGAGTGGCAACAAGACTGCCTATAGCAAACACAGATGCAGATATTACAATAAAAGTCTGGGAACAAGATCACATATTTAAAGTAAATAATGAATTTTTACCTTCTTAGTTTTCTATAAAAGATTTGTTGATGATGTGCTCTATATACGGGCAAGTTATTATTGAGCAGCTGAATTACTTTATAAACTAACTGCAATGGTTCAATTTTTAAATATTAAGAAAGCATTCTCATAGGAGAAAAAAAGCTGTTTAGATGTCTCTATATTTATGACAGAAGAAGGCTTCTTCCATACTATGGTTTATAAAAAAGTAAAGCAGAATATGTGTCTGCATCAAACTAGTACGCAACCCCCATTTGTTAAGAATATCAAGATTAAATACACAGGATGAGCTTTTAGATAAACAACTTTACAACATGATAAAGGATTTTCTAATAAAACATATGATATAACTGAAGTAGTACAACAGAAAAAAAAAATGAGAGACATACATATGCAAGGCCAGTATTTGCAAAACAGTGAAGAGAAAGGAAAGATACAAAAATGGGACATCTATCTAGATGTCTCTTAACTTATATGATATGCATACTAATAATGCTATGGAAATCATGTGTAAGTACTGCCATATTTTTAATAATGTGATGCAGGTAAGACAAAGAGTGCCTGATGGACCAAGCTTCTGCTTTAAGTGGTCTCAGGAATTAAAGCAAAAATTGGGTTAAATGTGAGAGATTGACCCTTTATATATCTTTATATATCTTACCACTCCAGCTTCCTACTAGATAGGCCAGGGGTCATCAAATGTCATACCATTACATAATCTAATCCACCTGGCATTTCCAGACTGATGGTTTGCTATCAAAATGTTGCCCACCCCATCATCGTACCACTTCCGTGAACACAAAACTCTGACTACTGCAAAACTCGAACACCGATATTTTGAACTGCATAATTATGCCCCCCTTTTTGACCCATGTTAGCACTTGTTTTTAGGTGTGGAGCAGTCAGAAATGTTGCTGTTCGGTTTTATTTTGGCAGTCTGACCTTACAGCAGTATGGATTTCGGGGACATGGTTCGACGATGTGCACATGCAACTATGTGCATTCAAAATTATGATAGTAAACTGCAGACTGATTATGACCTTGACCCTACGTGCAAAAATGGGAAAAAAGGGGCTGTTGATTGATGGATGGATTGATGGATGGATGGATTTCCAGACTGATTATGCTTTTTCCATCAAATCTGTTGTTAATACTGAGGTAATGTGTAAGCTGCTACATGCTTGCTCACAACCATTTACTATTACCATAGAATAAGTCCACATATGAAAGGTGCAAATACTTATCATAACTCAAGGAAAAATCTCTCACACAAACTGGTTATCAGTACTTATACTAAGACAATGCCTACACATTGTAAGACAAACATAAAACATTTCTGTGCCAAAGAAGTTAAGAAAAAAAAAAACACTTCCAAAAACAAAAATTTCTCCCAGACTTGGAAATACAGAGGCGCACACTTCAACCATACAGCAGAAACACATTTATACTCATTCAGTACCACAAATAGTTTCTTCCATCACCACTACAGGCAAAAGTCAGCAGAGTGGTACAGCCTAACCTTCAGGCTAAAAATGTAATCTACTCTCCCTGAGTTCCCCACATATAATACCGTATTGCAGTAAATAGGTATGATTATAATTCAATAAGAATAATATATTTATGTTGCTTCTGTATGGTGTTTTACACAGGAAAAAACTATACGTAATTTTGGACGTAGAATTTATGACCACGTATATGCAATTAAACAGAAGGTTAAGAATAATGTCCTGTTTAAACATAGTCACCATTGCTCAATTTTATAAAGTTTGCATTTCAGGTCACTGAGCCAGTCACTATGGATATTAGAGCTGGGGATTTTAAGAATCATTTGGAATCTAGCGTGGTAGATTGGCAAATCCTTCTATAGGCCAAAGGAACAGAGGATTTAATGCATATATCAATATTAACTGTATTTTAAATTTACAGGTGAGTCAATACAAGGTCTTTTAAAAATTGATTGAATGCTTTATTTTTATGTAATTTATGTATGTTTATAAAAGCTGGTAGAGTTTTGCATGTGTTTAATTTTTAATTTTAATTTAATTTTTTGAAAACGTCTCTTATTAAAAGATGATAGAGGAAAAAACTGTCAAGAACTGGCAAAAACTGTTTTGGTATGTACCTCACAAGACACCTACAACAACTGGAAAGGCCACAGAAATACCTCACAGAGAGGATTACTGGCCTCAAACAGATGCCCTACGCAGACCGACTCAACAAACTCCAGCTTTACTCCATCGCATATCGCCTACTCAGAGGCGATCACTGCCTAACATACTATGCTATGTCAAACCCAGAGCTGTTGGACATGCTCCACTAAAAGAAATCCCAATCCCTCCAAGCTACATGCTCTAGGGACCTAAATCTTGTCACCACAATAAACAGAGCATACTGGAGGGATAGATTCCTGTCCCAGAGACTTCCCAGACTCTGGAACAGACTACCTATGTCAAACAGAGCTCCTCATTAGCACCCTTCAAGAAAAATCTTGATGATTGGATGGGTAATAAGAAATTCACCCCGGGGATCACTTCTGTGGTTCTGCTTGACAGGGGCACAGGAAAATAATTTTCTTGGGTGGCGAAAGCCAGGGTACCTTTTTGGCTAGGCTTGTATAGGCCCTAGGGCCAATAGCCTAGTACCTACCTATGAACCTACCTAAGAAGAATATCAGCAAGTCTTTGTCACTCATTTAATTCAGCACATTTTTTGTTTTATTTGTTTACATGTTGTGCTTATCACACTTTCTGAAACTGAATCATTTTATCATGGTAATGTATTTGTTACAGCAGACTCCATAGTTTGGTGCACCAATGCACCTTTCACAATTCTGTGTAAAGACAGGGTAACAGTCATCTGCCTCTTATGCTGTTAGACTCCACCATATCACCAGGGCTGTCATGTTCCTTCACATCATGGATGAGTATGACATGATCACTGTGCACATGAGTTTGAATGGCTTGTGATGCACCCCTTTAGACAATATGCACAGGGATAGGATGGAGCTCCATGAGTATGTTTTTAAGACAGGAATGAATCTGGACATTTTTAAATTAACACCTTTATTAAATCACAGCTAAAACATAGATACGCATCCATTAAAATAAAAGAAAACACACCATAACAACATTTTTCATGTAGTATACATATGTACTTCCATTTTTCATAATTAGCATTCAGTTCCTAATTTCATAAATTATTCATTTCCTTCCTTTCTTCCCTAAAAAGTGTCTCAACTTCCTAAATATTATTCCTCATGTATTATTTCCACAAATTCCATTTTCTTATAAACAATTTGTTCCTTCCCTTTACTAAAGATCCCCGTTCCAGTGCCTTCATCTCATTTAGAATATTCAGTATTCCAATTACAGTTGATTTAGATTTTTGTTTCCATTTCCTAGTAATTGCTTTTTGTTAACCAGTAGTATTAAACTTAGTAAGGACTTAGGCAAGTCAGAGCCTATGTCCCAGCTCAACAAAACCATTTACTTTGTTACAGAGATTTGCTCCCCCAACATTACTCTGCAGTGAAATTTTAAAATCTGCACAACTATTTACACTGAGCATTATACTACCGTCATTGACAATAAGAGAAAGTAAGCAAAAGCTGATTGACTTTGATAATTAATTTATTCATTAGAGTCATTCCCAAGGGGTCCATTATGTCTCATACTCGAATGAGTTGGGGTTAGTCCCACCTGCTTCCCCAAAGTTGACCTGCACCTCTCTCCTTTGGGCTTCTGAATAATTTGCTAAGATAGTCTAAAGCAGCATAGTGCCATTTTTAGGCAATATATATATATATATATATATATATATATATATATTATATATATATATATGTTTTATATATATATATATATATATATATATTATATATATATATATGTTTTATATATATATATATATATATATATATATATATATATATATATATATATATCTTCAGGATAGCAACCTAGACAATATCATTTCATATCTGTCAAACATAAATGTTCAATGTTAGAAGCATAAATATGAAAATGCACTCTCTTGATGCCTTTTTAATATTAGAAAATGTAGATGTTGTGTTGGGAGGTTAGAGAGCAATTGCAGCATTCCCTCCATACTGGGCATAACACTCATTTTGCCTTGAAAGAATAGATAGTACTAACATAGGTGATGGCATCTATGTCTTTATCCAAAATTACATCACCTTTAGACTTATGGAAAAATAATATGACCTTCAACGCCTTCATATGTCATTACAGAACCCCATTAATGGCCCCTGCAAAACACAAACATATCTTAATAAACTACAACGTCTCCTCATTAACCCAAGCACCTTATTTCTGTGTGATTGTAACTACCAATCCATAATTTATTGCAACTACTATCTTCCTTGATTTTTATTATGACACAATCAAACAGTATCGTCCCCAGAAGAGGCATTAATATACATGACCTTGTCCTCCCCAACACAGCCTCTGCCTACACCTCATCTACTGTCACCGTTTTACTGATCAAATTAGATAACTGAGCTGTTTGATTCTCCATATAGTCCCAGTACAGGTCAATGACAAACCCAATCATCTTTAAAGGCTTCTCTAAAGCCAATTTTTATGCAGCTATTGACAACTTAAGATGGTTTAACTACCCCTCACCACTAAAGGACTATAGCTAATACTGACTGATGTACTCAAATACCCTATTCCCATGTAAATGATTTCACAAAGGATTATGTTCCTATTTGCCACAAACATAACACAAATTTTGTAAACAATGATCTCTGGTAGAAATCAACTGTATAAAACCCTATAATGAAAAGGAAATGCTCACAGCCTTAAAGAACAAGCACTCCAAAGATAGATTTTTGCATCATCATTCATCATGTTAACACATTTTACAGTGTCTGATAATATCTTCATATTTTTGCATCTATTTTGCCACTGTCTCTTTTTTTTTAACTTGTATTTCTGAGTAACATTTCATAGTCTTACCAGAAGTGGGAAGAGTTCTGTACTATTTATTGTTCATATTTTATGCTTATTAGGTTCCAGATTTTTGACAAGTGTATCCACTTTTCTTTAAGAGTCTTTTTACCTATGTTTAATCTCTGCAGGTTGAGTAGTATAATTCTGTCATCTTCTATTAAGTAGTCATCTGACCCTTAAGCCAAGAGTTGATATCTATTAACAGAGGGTGATGCAAAATTTACCCACTGCTTGAAAAAATTCACTTGACTGTTTTTCAACACTCTGGACAGCTTAGAATAACTCTTTGTATTTTTACTGTATAGGGACTTTGCAGATATACTAGAAATGTCCCACACCTTATATTTAATATGCAGAAAGTTTTGTCAAACCATAAACTATAGAATGCACTGGAGTATTAGTCAATGTAATAGTGATAGCATCCAAACAACACTCTGGGGCTACAGAGGTCAAAAAGTATGATCTGTGGGCTTTCTTAAACAAGGGAGCAGGGAAATGCAGCTGTACCTTTGGGGCTTTGTCCTTGACCGTTTGAAGTGCTAGGAAAATATTTTCCATTTGTTGATTAATGCTAAGCTACAGACTAGTGTAAACCTATCCACAGCATCTGCAATCTTAAGTAATGGATCAAGCTCCCTGGATTAGTGCAGAATTTCTTCTTGCTCCATGTAGTTTAAAATAAGTAAATAAAAAGTGGCCAGGATAAGAGTTTTGAACCCTCATCTTGACCCTCTGTACCCTTTCTACAGTTGTCAGGGAATGCTCTTTTAACAGCACTAGCAGCTCTCTTTTAGTAAATTCTATGGACTCAGCTCTTTCATTGTATTTATACAGACTAACCATCCTAAGATTATTCTATCTAGCCCAGTCTTGCAGATTGTTAACAAAGAGCACCAGTCTTCTGCAACAAATATGACCTCCTTGGTTAGAGTATCATGCAGTCATGATCCCTTATTATTCTTATATGCCCACTTCCTGATTCTCCATGCAAGAATTTATGTATGAAAGTTGTAGGTGACATGATTCACCCACTTCTCTCAAAGTTCTTTTTTTTAGTCTCTTGTAGGATTTCCTTTAACAGGCCAGCCAAATAACTAATTGAAGTATGTACATTCACTTAGTTGGAGTGCCATGCAAACTGATTGCCCTGCCATTAAATCACACTTGAGGTGTGTAACAGAAAACAAAAACTATACACTACTAGATCTTATAATGCAGCTGTCAACTCAGTTAAGAAGCACTGCATTACTTTGTAGAATATAGGTGGATAACAGCTGCAAAACAGCCTAAGCCATCGGTAGCTCATTGGTGGCTGACATCTTCAATTGCTAGATAAACTTTTTGATGTATCATCATTGTATACCTATCTTTAAAAAAAGTATACAGTGCAACAGATTTTAATGATTTATTTATTTTTATCACATGCATTAAGAGGTCCAATATGAGGGTATACATAAGTATACATATGTATGTAGGTTCTATATTATTAAAATGAAAACCA
Source organism: Protopterus annectens (assembly GCF_019279795.1). Lineage (NCBI taxonomy): Eukaryota > Metazoa > Chordata > Ceratodontiformes > Protopteridae > Protopterus > Protopterus annectens. The sequence goes on from NC_056728.1 coordinate 86,441,949, forward strand.
TTAATATCATTGAAATGTAACGCACAAAAAGCAACTCAAACTCATCAAAAGTCCAAAAATATCACCTGTCCTATCTCCAACTATCCCTATCCTGCCATCTTCCCACAACCCAAAACTTCTACACTACATAGCCCTAACAGAACCCTGACTCTAATGCTAAAACACACATTCTACTTACCTAGGCCGAAATTGCTCCCTATCCCTAAATCTCCTGCACACTCAACTTAAATTCCCAAATCACTCCCTAACCATGAAACTCCCTAAACTTAAATATCATTATCACTATCTATGACTAAGACTCAGCTCCTAAATCTAAATTCCTGTGACTGCTCATAACCCTAAATCTTCACTCACTTCCGTAACCTAAACTCCCTCCCACTTGTTGACCAAAGATTCCCACTTACCAAGTTAGCAGGGCAACTAAATGACATATTCTCATTCAGTTACACTGATGACTGCAAACACATGAATCATTTTGAACACAGAGCTTGACTACCAATTAAGTAGCATTTGATTATACATAGTTTGATAAAATGTGTAAAACCTACCTTCAACAGAAGCAGCCTTGATAAACAGATTGTAAATCTGTATCTACATATGTGTGTATGTATGTGTGTATAGATATTATTAAATCACTCCATTAGAAAAAAGTCATATGTTCATCTTGTCTGGAAAAAAAATGTTACATTCTTCCTCTCCACAAAGGTGGCAACTCTTCTGAAGTCTCTATCGATCTATCACTATTCTTCCCCCTTGTTCAAATTTCTGGACAATTGTGTCTGAATATAGTTAGTCTCCTGTCTTGCTCAATATTCTCTTCTATCCTCTTCCCAGCACGGTTTTTGCCTAAGCTACAGAACCACCACTGCTCTTTTTAGTTTGATCAAGACTGGTAACATAAATAGAAATGTTGGTAAACTTGTATCAGCTCTCTTCTTTGACATCTCAAAAATATTCAGCCCTGTCTCATACCATATCCTCCTACAAAAGTAGTCACACCCTGGCTTTAATAACTCATCTCTGTTTTGCTTCTAGAGCTACCTTTCTCATATATCCCAAGCTGTCGAAATGCAGAATGCATACTCTTCTTGCCTAGCTGTGTCAAGCGGCATCCTCCAAAGATCCATCCTTGGCTCAATAGTCTGACATATTCAGAAATGATCTCTGCACAGCAAGTAGACATACTTCCACTATACAGTACTCTGATTACGCCATTCTTATGTGCTGTTCTAAAACCATTATTAAAAATGACTTGGGAATTCATCTCAGCAGAAGCATGTGTGGACAACTCACATATATTTCTCAATCCAAAATAATCCAAATTAATTCTCTTCACCCCTAAAGAATCTGATACTCAAAAATCCTCCTTCGCTATTACCACCACTGACAATACAAAACTAGAATATGTTCATCTTACAAAACTGATAGAAGTACATAGAGATGATAACCTGACATTTGATTAATGCATTTTAAAAAAAAAGAACACACCAGAAACTAAACTCTCTATACAAAATCGAAACATACCTGACAGAGTTATCATGAAGATATGCTGCCTCCATCCTCCTCCTCACCACATTCACCTATGCAACACCCATTTTTGCCAACCTACAACAAACCCATCTACATAAGCTGAAAGTGTGTTATATCAAAATAGCCAAATATGCTATAAACCTTCCACATGGAACCCATCACTGTTAACTGTCAAACAACTGCAATGGCTCAAACTGCCTTACTACCTTTCACATTCTCAACTTTGTATTACCTACAAATTCATCAACACACCCAGTAACTGTTCATCTCTTACCAATATCATTGAGACCTATACCCCAACAAGATCCCTATGCTCTAATGCTAAACTATTATTACCACTATGAAACTGTAACAATTCCACAGGGAACTCTATATTTCCCCCATGTACCTAGAATTTGGAGCTTTATTACCATTTCTTTAAGACTGGACCTCTCCACAAGCTCCTTTTAAAGCATCTGAAGTCTCAGCTAATAAACTCCTGGCTCTGCACTTGCTCCTTACCAGGATAAACCCACAGATAAATGTAACACTTATCATATTATAATATTCCTCTTATCCCACGCCCAGTGTCTAACCAATGACTTAATGTCACTTCTCTCTTTCTCACCTCCCTACTTTTAGTTTTACAGTTTCTTCTAAATTATGACCCACCACACATATTATCTCATGCTATTGGCATTGTCTTTATCATCACTTCTTCTGTTTCCTCTTATCCACTCAGTAGCTTGCATAATACAGTTTCCCCACTTTTCTTTACCTATTCTACTGATGTACATCGACGCTATACTTCCGCATATTCTCCTTTGGGTCTGTCCCTTAAAAGATCCTCCTCTTCTAATGACATGCAAAGTAATTTCTGTAACTGCAGTATTGCTCTCATTTCGATACAACTAGAAATAGTTTTAATCTTTATAATTTGTATAATTTGACTTGACTGGTATTATGCTGTAATGTATTCTTCTATTCTATTCATGTATACATTTTGCATAACATTGTGCACTCTGCTTTATATGCATGTATCTCATTCTGGACTCATTATTGTACATGTGAGTTTTTCTCTCTGGACCACAACTGAAAATGGGTTCTTGTACCCAGTTGGACTTTCCAGGTAAACTAAAGCAATAAATAGATGTAACATAGTCCCACGAGTATACAGGAACTATGCCTGCTGTCATGGTTATGGGCATCCACATCCAGACCATAGTACACACAGGCCATATACAGAATTCAGTCTTTGAACAAGCACTCCCCAGGCACCTTTTTCACTGTTCTAGTGCCCCTTTATTCACAGTAACCACCTCTAACATGAAATGTTATTTTTATACAACCATAATTTCTTAGAAGGTTGGCAGAATTATTTAATTCTCCACAGCTGTCCTCCTGGCCTGGTAGTACTGCCACCCCTCTTTGTTAGGGCTAATGACATCCAGCTGCACGGCTGCTCTTAATCAATCCAAATACAAGTGCACCGACTAATGATATTCACTGGTAGAAGTAGGTCCAAGCAGTCTAATGGGAAGCATGTGCCATGTTAATAGAACTCAGGTTTTACAGCATGACAGACCAATAGAAACAAAAAAATATGAAACTCTTCTTCTTCATTCGGCTTTTGCCAGTTAGGGGTCACCACAGTGGATCACCTGCCCGCTCATGGAATTTTATGGTGTCGAGTTGCCAGCCTGGTGCCCAACCTTCCACAAAAGGCACACACACGCACCCACTCATGCTTAAGGCCAATGTAGAGAGTCCAATCCACCTACAACATGTCTTTGGGATGTCTGGTATTACTGCTTTATAGTAGTAATGGTCTGTAACTTAAGAGGGGTGTGCTCAAGGCTTCTGGGCAAAACCGGGGTGGGGGGGGGCACTATATGACTCCAGAGAGTCTTTTTCAGTATTACTTTAATCTACTTAAAAAGTAAATAGAACAGCAGGTCTTACATCTGAATACATTTACTTATCAATAAGAAGGATGAAACTCTAATGTCTAGCACTGCTGACTGACTATAGGCATTTGTTATTTTTAAGAGACAATGGCAAACTGGAGGACCTTCTGTAAACTTAAGGACTGGTAAGATGCATGGCATTGTGTGTGTGTGTGTGTGTTTGGGGGGTGGATGAGGGGTTGCCTCTGTTAATGAGATGCATCAGCTACCTGCAGTGATTGCCTCCAAAGCAGCAGGAAAAAGGATGTTAATTCTTACAGTTATCATTGAGCAATTCAGCAACATGCAAATTAGATGATAATGAGGCTTCTCCTCTTTGCAGCTAATCTCTCTCTGAACTGCTTGTTTCCTTGGTTGCACTAAAAAAAAACATTTTGTTGCAGCATTAATGTTTGTGGTCAGGCTTGTTTCTGAATCAATGCCTTGGTGTTTGTTCATAGTGCAACAAAACACATAGTTCAGACACAAGAATAACTATAGAACAAAAGCTGCTGTTTAATTCTGTTAGTACATACATTGATCCTTTATTCTCAGCATGTACTTGGCAGAATTTGTTTGTATAACATATCTTTTATAATGCTCATGTGCTGTCATGCAGCAACATGTTTTATGTTTTCAGATGGAAGAACTGTGGATACTCAAGTGCATGTGGGTCACAGTGGAGGTGACCCCTTTGTTATCTGCCATTTTCATGTTCTATTGATGCATGCAGTGCTACATAGTTTTGAAAAAGTGATAAACACTATAATGCATGTAATTTCTAGCATCAGTTCTGTGGCTGTTTTCAGTTTATCATGATATGGAAGCATTTTTGGTGGTTTTGGGGACATTTTGTTTTGCTTGCCTTTTCTCTCCTGTGCATTCTATTGCAGTTATTGAGTACACTTCCTCATCATGATATCATGATCTTTTCATTATGATAGTTGAGCTGCTTTACATTGATTTTGCTCAATGGCTGAAAGAAAGAGACTGCAAGTCTGTTTAATTTGTCACTTAAATGTATTTAATATTCTACCATCCCTCCATCTCTCTCTCTCTCTCTTCTCTACATCTTCCATGAAGTCTTGTCTATTTCATGGTTCTATAGCCCTCTCTTTGAAAGAGTACTTTCACAGATCCAGGAAGTAACATGTTATTACAATCTGCTGTGTGCTGCCTGCATCCTTCCTCTACACTGTCCATTCTGGTCAAGCTATCCCCATTACATCTCCCAGACATTATCCCAGACATGATCTTGTTTACCAACATCTTGATATGCAATCTCTCTAAGTTTGTACTGAAGTAAACTTGAGCTCCTCTACTCCCTAGTCATGTTCTTTCCCTACATATCATATAGGCTTCTTCAGACTTTATTCTGTATGATAACCAGCAGCTTGATTTCTTTGTGTAATGTCTGAGGTGTCGTGCCATTCTTTCTGCAGTCTATCCCCAGATAGACATTCTGGAAAAACATTCTGTTTGACACTGGAAATGCCTTCCAATTCTATTTCTCATGAGCATTTGCCTGTTTTGGTACCATCACCAGTTGCACTTTACCAGTTATAATTTACACATTGTTGCCCCTATTCTCTATCAACCATCAACTCCATGCTGGCCAAATCAACCCATTCATTTTGCACTACAGAGGACAGAGTCATCTTGAAGAGGTCATCATTTAGTGTCATCAGAGGTGTTTCTTTTAGCCTTATGTCCCCATGTCCATGACAGATTAAGCAGCTGAAGGGGGATGTGTAATTGGCTAGCCATACAGGTCATTCATCTCTTCTATATGAAATGTTGTGAGTAAGTACACAAGAAACAAAAAAAGAACTGCTGCAGAAACGAGAGGAATTATTGGAATTACATATATTGTACTCTCGTGTAACTAACAACACCAGTGGCCAGCATAGAGTACACCAAGCACTTTTTGAAAATAAAGTATTCATGCTAAAATAATTTTCAAAAAGTGCTTGGTGTACTCTATGCTGGCCACTGGTGTTTTTACTGTGAATGGTTTGGCCGTGCATTTCCTGTACGTACAGAACATTGGGTTGCTTCACTCTCGTGTAACAGACACAGAAAAAGAACTGAAGCAGTCAAACTCATTCAAGGCTCCAGGGAGCACTCCTGCATTACCAGGATATAACTCATACCATACCTTTTGGCCATCTAACTAGGACTGGAACACCAAGGGCAGAGGACCGTCCGTATTCATTAAGGATATCCACACCTCTGGGCTAGTTGCCCAACATAATGCATCCGAATTATCCAAGTGCAACTAACTCTAGGCAAAACTGCAATCCGTATTGCAGCTTGCTACAGATCCCCCACCATGCCCCAGGATTCCCACTCCTCTTTTTTTGATATACTGGAAAATATTAAGGGTCAACCAAACACCCTAATATTGGGCGAGTTCAACTACCCCACCATTAACTGGGAAAACTACTTATGTACCAACTCCTTCACTCAATGCTTCCTAGGATTCATAAACTCCAATGCCCTGGATCAACTTATCCACACCCCCACCAGGGGCAATAATATCCTGGACCTAGTCAATACCAACATGACTGACCAGTGTTCCACACCTGAAGTCAACTCCTCGTTGGTCAGATCCAACCATAAGCTAATCACCATAGATATCCACATCCCGCCCCCACCCCCCATTAAGGAAACCACTGTAAAACATTTCTCCAAAACCAACTTCAAGTTTCTTAAGGCAGAAGTGGCAAACTTCACAACACCCATGCAGATGGACAATACAGTTATGACTGCCGAATCTTATACAAAAGCACTCTATATGCACTTACATGAGTGCATTGATCATGCTATCCCTAGCAGAACCAAGACACTATCCTCCAAAAAAAGGAAGCCAATCTGGTGGTCCCCTGCTATAAACAAACTCTACAACAGAAAGTAGAAACTGTTGCAAAAGAGAGTTAAATCCCATAAGTGGAGGAGCTCCCTAGTCAGCCTCAGTAAGAAGCTGAGATCCCTCATAAAATCCTCCAAAGCCAGTTATGAAAACAAGATTGCCACTGACTCTAAGGACAACCATGAAGCATTCTATAGCTATGACAAGAATCTCAGCAGAAACACCCAGATATGCTCTGAGTTACAGCACAATGGCATGAAAATTACAGAACCAGCTGATATCGCGAACATCCCGGCTGAAAGGTTCAGTGCCAACTGTACCCCCCTTCACCCCCTAAAGGGGCCATATCCATACCAGAAGAATGCAGTGCCCTTGCAATCACAACTGAGCAGGTAAAAGCTGTGCTCTCCAAAGCCAAGAACACAGCATCCATGGGACCAGACAACATCCCAGGCTGCATTCTACATGAACTCCAAAACGAACTGGCCCCCTACCTAAGCGCCATGTTCAATCACAGCCTCACGTCAGGTTTTGTACCCACTGAATGGCGTACAGCAACAGTTATACCACTCCACAAAGGGGTAGCCACCACAGACCCCGGTAACTATTGCCCTATTGGCCTGATGAGCCTGCAAGGCCATGGAATGTATCATCATGTAACTCATAAACAAAGACATTGGTAAGCTCCAAACTCTAGACCCCACCCAGTTCGGGTTTGTGTAGGGCAGATCATGCCTCCTGAACCTGACTGACTTCTTTGAAACAGTCACCAAAGCCATAGATGAGGGTAAGACAGTTCACACAGCCTATCTTGACCTCGCCAAGGCTTTCGACACCGTCCCCCATTCTGGAATCATAGATAAACTCACTAAACTGGGTATAAATCCATACATCACAAGATGGGTTGCCAATTGGCTCACTGACAGAACCCACACTGTAAATGCTGCAGACACCAAATCTGACTTTAAACCTGTGACAAGTGGAGTACCTCAGGGTTCAGTCTTGGGTCCTCTCCTGTTTGGTATCTACTTCTGTGAAGTACAGGCTAACACAGAGGGCCTCTGGCTGATGTAGTTCACAGATGACTGCAAAGTAGGTGCTATAGCTGAGTTCCCAAAAGACGTGGACATCCTACAGAAGGGCCTCATGGAGTCTGATGCCTGGTGCCATCAAGCTCAATACCAAAAAGTGCATTGTCATCCCCTTTGGTAAAAACTCGGCACCCATGAACTACCATATAAGTGGCAGTCCACTTAAAGCCGAAGATGTGATAAGAGGCCTTGGGACTCAGGTGGACAGTAGTCTCTCCTTTGATAATCACATTGCCACAGTAGTCAGGAAATCCTTCTATGTGGCACACCTCATCAGGAAAGGGTTCTCATCCAGGGAAAAAAAGTGGTCACTGTTCCCCTCTACTCGGCTCTCATTAGACCCATCATTGAATACAATGCCCCTTTTGGTATGTACCTCACAAGACATCTGCAACAGCTGGAAAGACCACAAAAATACCTCACAAAGAGGATTACGGGACTTACACAGATACCCTACACTGACCGTCTTAAAAACTCCAGCTTTACTCCGTAGCATACCACCTACTCTGAGGTGATCTCTGCCTAACATACAAAGCTTTGGCAAACCCAGAGCTGCTGGACATGCTACACCTAAAGAAATCCCAATCCATCTGAGCTACACGCTCTAGGGTCCTAAACCTTGTCACCACAATAATCAGAACATGCTGTAGGGATAGATTCCTGTCCCAAGAGACTTCCCATACTTTGGAACAAGCTACCTATCCATGTCAAGAAGAGTTCCTCATTAGCAATGTTCAAGAAAAATCTTGATGAGTGGATGGGAAATAGGAAAATCACCCTGGGGATCACTTCTGTGACTCTGCTCGACAGGGGCACAGGAAAATAACTTTCTTGGGTTTTGAAAGCCAGGGAACCTTGTTGGCTAGGCTT
>NC_056728.1:86452736-86552736 GCF_019279795.1 Protopterus annectens
CCTCAAGGCCCTATCCCTGTATTCTTTTTCCTACAGACTTTTGAGCTGTTGAGGGGAGATCTATGCCTGGCATACAGGGAATTGTCAGACCCCACTCAGATGGACGTCCTGCATATCCACAAAACAAACAGCACCAGAATTACCCATTCTAAAGACTTAAAATTTGCCTGTGATATAAATAGGACCCACTGGAGAGACAGATATGCATCCCAGTGAATACCCTGTCTCTGGAACAGGCTTACAATCCATGTGAAGCAGAGTTCCTCCCTAACCCAATTCAAGTGTAACTTAGACAATTGGGTGGGGAACAGGAAATTCATCCCTGGCTTGGCACATATGTCTCAAATGCACACAGGCAACTTGTAAATGGTTCATCTTCCAGATCCCTGCTTGTAAATGTTTCATCTCCCAAGCCCCTGCTTAGATTTATCAAGGGTACCAGAACTTGTCAGAGATTTGGGATGTATTGCTAGGCCTACAAAGCCCTTGTGGTTGTTAGCCTAGTAAACACCCATGAACGTATGAACAAAACACTCATCTGCAAGTGTTTTTCATTTCAGATTTTCTGTCATTGTGCAATAGCCTGTGGACATTACATTGGATGATGTTCTTTAAATAGCATGAGCTCTGATACAAAGCACATACCTGTGAACAATTTTACTGAGATTTTCTGACATTGTGCAATGCAAAAAAGTTTACTATGATGAGCCTTGCTGTATCTTAACTTTAACTAGTCAGATATGTGCCTGCCTGTGCTGAAAAGTATTTGTGAAATTCCCTCAGAGGAATAGTCCTTGCACTCTAAGAGCCACATACCATATTGGCCACTGTGCTTTCTCTTGCCAATTAGAATACAATGTATATGCCATTTACTTTGTCTCCTTAGCTTCTTGGTGTCTACATTCAGTACACAAAAGAAAACCTGTTCTGCTTTGTGCCTCCTTGCTAATTGCTCAACACTGGCTACAAAACAGACTGCTTTCTGCAATAATTGGCCTGAAGGCAGTGGGTAGATATTTTAAAAGAGATGAGTGCTTTCGGATCATGCAAGGAGAACTAAGAATTTACAATCTGAATACAAATGGATTAAGTTCCATGCAATTATTCAAAAATAATGTAATTTATCAAAAATGGTACCAATTGCTGCATTGCCACCTTTTTGATACACAGTGGAGTAATATAGTTGCCTGGTATTATAATAATCCAGTTCCAATTCTATCACAATTCTCAAATATTAAATTATTGCTCTGCTGACAACTCACTCCTGCTGGGTACAAAAGAAGAACTGTTGATGAGAAAGTAACCTATTGGAGCTTGGGAATGTGAAGAAATGTGACTGTTATGGGACTGGGTTACTGAGAAAATCAGATGGGCCACTAGATGTCTATTACCATCCAAGGATGATTTATATTTTTGGTTCTTAGATATACCAGAAGTAGGACATCCCAAGACTGATAATACAGGAGCTAATTAGATTTGGTTCATTAATTCTATGCTACTTACTATAACTTTTAAGTCTTGGAAAGTTATACCAGATAACTGGCAAGGTTTCTTTTTTAAAAATGTTTCATAGCCTTAGCCTTTGCTCTAACAACCAAAACAGACATGAACTCATGGGAAGAATATAATTTACTGTTTTATTTCTCTACCCTAAAGAGACTTAATGCAATTGCTTAGGTCTGAGGTTTTATTTTCAATGTGTTTCATAAAGGTAAAATAATATTAGATGTGTGTGTTAAGAAGTATACTCAAGAAAGAGTTTGGGGGGGTTCTATTTCAAGTTCTGTATTCAATGCAATGTATACATTTTACTGTATTGTGTTAAGTATTATTCATATGCCACATGCTGTTTTATGTTATACAATGGCAAATTTGTTCATAGGTTCATAGGTGTGTACTAGGCTAATGGCCCTGAAGCCTTTACAAGACTAGCCCATAGGATTACCCTGGCATCGTGCCACCTGACCTTAGTTCCCAGTGCCTCTGGTCGAGTAGAGCCGCTGGAGTGATCCCCGGGGGAATTTTCTATTTCCCATCCTTTCATCAAGATTTCTCTTGAAGAGGGCCAGTCAGGTGCTCTGTTTGACATGTATGGGAAGTCTATTCCATAGCATGGGCAGTCTCTGGGTTATGAACCTGTCCCTCCAGCTTGTTCTGTTGATTGTGGCAATGAGGTTGAGGTCTCTGGAGCGTGTGGTGTGGAGGGATTGGGATTTCTTTAGATGTAGCATTTTTAACAGAGCTGGGTCAGACATGGCTTTGTAAGTCAAGCAGAGATCACCTCTAAATAGGTGATATGAGACAGAGAATAGTTGGAGTTTTTTGAGTCTGTCCATATAGGATGTGTTGGAGGCCTGTGATCCTCTTTGTGAGGTACTTTTGTTGCCACTCTAGTTGTTGCAGGTGTCTAGTGAGGTACATGCCAAATGGGGCATTGTACTCGATGACTTGCCTAATGAGGGAAGAGTAGAGGGAGACAATGACCTCTTTCTTCCTGGATGCAAAACCTTTAGTAATGAGATGTGGCACATGACTTTCTGACCATAGTGTCAATGTGGTGGTCAAAAGACAGGTTGCTGTCAACCTCTCTTATAATGCCTTCTGTGTTTAGTGGACTACCATTAATATGGTAATGCATGGGAACCGAGTTTTTCTCAAAGGGGGTGATGACACATTTTTTGGCACTGAGCTTAAGATCATGGTTCTGACATCAGTCGTTAGACTCAGTGAGGCCTTTCTGTAGGATGTCAACATCACTTGGGGAGTTAATAATAGCTCCCAACTTGCAATCGTCTGCGAACTTTGTCAGCCAGAGTACCTTTGTGTTGGCCTGGATTTCAGAGAAGTAGATACCAAACAGGAGGGGACCCAGGATTGAACCCTGTAGGACTCCACTCATGACTGGTTGGCAGTCTGACTTGGAGTCAGTTACTTTCGCACTGTGGGTTATATTTGTGAGCCAGTTTGCTACCCACCTAGTGATATAGGGATTGATGCCTAGGTTAATGAGTTTTTCTATGATTCCTGAGTGGGGAATGGTATCAAAGGCTTTGGCTAGATCAAGGTAGGCTGTATGAACAACCTTGCCATTATCCACAGCTCTGGTGACTGATTCAAAGAAGTCAACCAGGTTGAGCAGGCATGATCTACCCTTCACAAAACCAAACTGTGTGGGATCCAGAGTTTGGAGATTCCATATATCCTTTTTTATTAGATCCATGATGATGTGTTCCATAGCTTTGCATATCAGACTCGCCAGGGTAATGGGGCGATAGTTCCAAGAGTCTGTAGTCGCTCCTCCTTTGTGGAGAGGGATGACTGTAGCAGTGCACCATTCGGTAGGGACAAAGCCTGAGGTGAGGCTGTGACTGAACAGGGTGCACAGGTGAGGTGCTAGTTCACTCTGTAGTTCATGTAAAACACAGCCAGAGATATTGTCAGGTCCCATAGAAGCTGTATTCTTGGCCTTGGACAGTGCTGTTTTAACCTGTGCAGCAGTAATACTGGGTGCCTGGCAATCTACTTGTATTGTGATTGGTCCTTTGGTGGGAGAGAGAGGGGTAAAGTTGGCAGTGAATCTATCAGCCAGTATATTGGCAATATCTGTTGGCTCAATATAGGAAGTACCATTGTCAGTAGCTCAGAGCAAATCTGGGTATTGCCATGGAGATTCTTTGCATAGCTATAGAAAGCTTTGTGGTTGTCTTTACTATCTGCTGCAGTTCTGTTTTCATAGCTAGTTTTAAAGGATTTGATGCAGGATCTCAACATTTTGTTGAGGCTGATAAGGGAGTTTTTCCAGTATTGGGACTTCACCTTATTCCACATTAGTTTCCTCCTACTGTTGTAGAGTTTGTTTATGGCAGGGGACCACCAAATTGGCTTCCTTTTTTTTGGAGGAAAGCATCTTGGTTCTATTGGGTATGGAGAGATCCATGCATTTGTGTACGTCTTTGTAACTGCATTGGTGTATGATTCAGTGGTCATGCAACTATTCTCCATTTGCATGGGTGCCATGAAGTTAGCCACCTCTGTTTTTAGGAGCCCAAAGTTAGCTTTGGAGAAGTTTTTCATGGTGGTTACCTTTGTGGTGCAGGTGGGAGAGATGTGGATTTCCAAGGTGATTAGTTTGTGGTCGGATCTAACCAGGGAGGAGTTGACTAATGGTGTAGATCAACAGTCGCCCATGTTAGTAATGACCAGGTCAAGGATGTTGCTACCCCTAGTGGGGGTAAGAATGAGCTGGGCCAGGGCATTGGAATTAATAAATTCCAGGAAACACTGGTGTAGTTTTCCCAATTAATGGAGGAGTAGTTGAAGTTGCCCAGTATGAGAGTGTTAGGTTGGACCCTAATATTCTCCAGGGTGCTTAGGAACATGGAGTGTGAGTCTTGGGACATGGTTGGGGGCCTATAGCAGGCTACAACCTGAATTACTGTCTTACCCAGTGTTAGCTGCACCTGAAGTATCTCTGATGTGTTATGTTGGGCTACCAGTCTGGAGGTGTGCACATCCTTTATGAATATGGAAACACCACCATATTTGGAGCTTCGGTCCAAGTTTTGGGTCCCAAAGGTGTGGAATGAGTTATAGCCTGGTAGTGCAGGGGTGCTTTCTGCTGCCTTGAACCAGGTCTGTTAAAGCACAAATGCCAATGTTCTCCATTTTAAGGAGTGCTTCAAGCAAGTGTATTTTGAGATTTAGACTTCTAGCATTGAGCAGCATGACCCTCAGAGTGCATTTGTTTGCAGCTGTTATGGTGTCAATTTGGTCTTTGGAACACTGCCTAAAAAAGGCACTATAGGGGTGGCAAGAGCCTTGGCCAGTATCTAGAAGCCTGGGGGTGACAGATGCAGGCCATCTCTGGCAAAGCATCAAGGTCTGTCAATCATGTCATCTCAGGCAGATACTGGATCCCCTTAGAATGACACCAGAAACTTTACCACTTATTGAAATCAATCATTTTCTGCTTGTACTGTGGTATCATTCTGGGTGATGGTAGGAGGCTGCTCAGGGCTAGGGTTTTACCCACCTGGGCTACATAATCCAAGAGATCCTCCATGTACCTTTTCATGTAGTCCAGGGAGGTACATCTCAGGTCATTGACACCCACATGTACAATGATAGAGTCATATCTGTACCTGTTGTTAAGGGACCTGAGTGCATGCATTATGTGGTGGATCCTGGCACCTGTCAGGCAGCTGACTATTACTTTCTCCATATTCAACCTAGTGAGTGGGCATCAGTGTGTCTCACTATCGAGTCACCTATGACTAGTGTGTTGAGAATGCTGTTTTGCCTTGGGGCTTTGGTTGAGTGGCACACTGTTTAGGAGAGTTATGTGTCTTGTGATTAGTGTTGTGTTGCGTTGTGGTGGTTGAGTGCATTTCTGCATTGGAGGTTTCCTTTCCACTGTTTGGGTAGATTTTTATTGAGAACCTCCATGAAGGTGCGTGTATGGTTTGTGTTGTTATGTGAAGGCAGTGCTGGTGTGTGTTCTGGACGGCTATGTGTTCCATGTGGTGTGGTGCAAGTGTTAACCTTCTCCTCTTGACCAGCTATTCCAGTCTTGGCTACAGAGTGTGTGGCTACCAATTTGGATATATAAGTGCATCTCTTGCAAGTCTGAGTGTTGGGAGGTAAGAGGAGAGGGTTGTCAGTGTACATGAGTCAGATGGTACATTGCTTCAGGATGCCCAAGTTCACCAGGTTAATAGGAGAAAGCACAGGTAACTGACCTTTAGACATGCCTGGAGGGGTGGGCATTAATAATAAGTACTGGAGCTGTTTCCTTTTAAAATGTTTAGTGCTGGTAGCACTTTTGTATGCTACAATAATTGCTACAAGAAGTCTGGTAAAGTGCTAGACTAATAAGCTAGTAAAAGTACAGGAGAGGAGAGAAGAGCAGATCTAAGGGAAAAATTGAAGAGGAGACTTTTTGGCACTGCTCAGAAGCTTACAAACAGTTCTGGATACAGCAGATCTGTATCTGGACTAGACTAGTTACAGGAAAGGTGGAAAACTAGTGCAAACGCGGGCTTTTAAACCAGAAAGTTGAAAGAGATGGAAAAAATGCCCAAACGGCCAATAAACTACATTTTCTGGGCCAGAAACCACTCCTCTTGTAATTAGATAGGCTACCTAGTGCTTAGCACTCCCACTGATAAGCTAGAAGGCTTCCCTACAACACAGAAAGGCTTGGGGGCTCAGAAGCTTAAAAACAGTCCTAGATACAGCAATCCATAGCTGGACTAGACTAGTTACTGGAAAGGTGGGAAACTAGAGCAAATGTGGGATTTTAAACCAGAAAGTTGAAAGATATGAAAAACTGCCCAAATGGCCAATAACCTACAATTTCTGGGCCAGAAACCACTCCTCTTGTGGTAAATATGCTACCTAGTGCTTTCTCACTCCCACTGATAAGCCTGGGGGCTTAAAAGATTACAGACAGCCCTGGATACAGCAAGTCTGTATCTGGACTAGCCTAGTTACAGGAAAGACGGGAAACAAGTGCAAACAATGGCTTTTAAACTAGAAAGTTGAAAGAGATGGAAACTGCTCAAATGGCCAATAAACTACAATTTCTGGGCCAGAAACCACTCCCCTGGTGGTAGATAGGCTACCTAGTGCTTACCACTCCCACTGATAAGCTAGAAGGCTTCCTTCAAACACAGAAAGGTGTGGGGGCTCAGAAGCTTACAAGCAGTCCTGGATACAGCAAATCTGTATCTGGACTAGACTAGTTACAGGAAAGATGGGAAACAAGTGCAAATGCAGGCTTTTAAACCAGAAAGTTTAAACAGATGGAAAAACTGCCTAAATGGCCAATAAACTACAATTTCTGGGTCAGAAACTACTCCTCTTGTGGTAGATAGGCTACCTAGTGCTTACCACTCCCACTAATAAGTTAGAAGGATTCCCTCCAACAGAGAAAGGCTTGGGGGGCTCAGAAGCTTACAGACAGTCATGGATATAGCAAGTCTGTATCTGGACTAGCCTAGTTACAAGAAAGGTGGGAAACAAGTGTAAACACAGGCTTTTAAACCAGAAAGTTGAAAGAGATGGAAAATCTGCCCAAACATCCAATAAATTACAATTTTTGGGCCAGAAACCACTCCTCTTGTGGTAGATAGGCTACCTAGTGCTTATCACTCCCACTGATAAGCTAGAAGGCTTCCCTCTAACACAGAAAGGCTTGGAGGGCTCAGAAGCTTATTTTATGTTTCTTATTTTAATAGTTGATTAAGAAAAACTTGGCATGAATATGGAAAGGTACTGAAGCAGCACCAACAGACATCATTACTGCCCATTAAGAAAACATACTACTTTTCAGGAAAATACATATACTAATACACTATACCTCCTTAAATAGGGATCACTAAAGACTACCCCTATAGATGATGCTGTCTCTTAAGTTTAACAAAATATTTGTAGCTGTTCTAAAATTACAATTTTCCCTTAGAATAAAAAGAATCAAAGCCACCCAAGTCCCATGGCTATTCTTAGCAACTAAACAACTAATGCAACAAACAGACAAAGCCTGGAAGTTCTGGACACAAAAAAACAGCTACTACTTTAGCAGCATATAAACAACTAAGAAACCTAACAAAAACAACTTATCACCAAAGATGAGAAAACCTACTACTCAACCAATCAAAATATACACACTAAGAATCAAAATCCATTCTAGGCCTCAGTGAATAAACTATTAAAAACATTAAGTTATGCAAACAGCACCAAACACACAAGAACAAAATGATACCATAAACAACCAATTCAACCCCCACTTTGTAATACAGACACTACAGCCATTTACTAACCAAGTGACTAATCAAGCACTTGAAGTCAACTCATTTATTTAATCTCTGTCAACATTTCTCCTTCCAACCAGTTTCCACAGATACCATCAAACAGTAGTTCAATTTGTGAAAGCTTACTACAATTGGTGTACTACATGCTTCTCCATGGTGGAACTTAACTCATTCTAAATTAATGAGGAAAAAAACAAAAAGTTTAATCTTTGGAAAAGATTTAGGAACAGGTCTGCTGAAAGAGCCTATAACTTGGTTGGTAGGAGATTGAAGGTTTCTTTAAGTAACACCAAATGTAAATAAGGAAGGCATTTAGTGTCACTGGTGTCTGTGAAGAAATTTTACACTTATGCAAATCAGTCTAGGGGTAAGGTTAAAACATTGGGTACAACTGTACATGAAGATGTGACACTTTATGTAGGGGAGAAACTGTCTGTTGTCTAATAAATATTTCTTACGGGTGATAATATGGGTGTAAAGAACATGCATTATTTGATAATTACATTAAGTGAAGAAATTGTTTGTCAATCTATTAGACTGGAAATGGTGAGATCTGCCTTAGGGAAAACTGTTGTATGGGACCTGGTAATCTACTGGAACCTTCTTGGTTGTTTGTAACAAATATTTATCTGCCAGTATCATGTCCTTTTTCAACAAAATGTTACTGTATGGATATATTCCTTAGCTGGAAACTTACAGATGTTATACCAATCCATTAAGGGAGTTCTGTGGGAAAAAAATTAATTATAGGTCAATTAGCCTTACATCGATAGTAATTAAGAGCTCTGGAAGCTTGTTAATACTGAACTGTGAACTACATGTTAGTTTAATAGATATAACTCAGCATGGTTTTATTAAAAACTGATAGACCTTTACTAACTTGATTAGTTTTTATGAGCCTGTTTCCTTAGTACTAGACCTCAGACATGCTACTGTAGATGTATATTTAGACCTACCTAAGGGAAACGCTCCATCACAAGGCACACACCTGTGAACAATTTTACTGAGTGATAGTATTCCACACTCTTATTTTTGAGGCCATGTATAAACACTCTATAAATCCTTATGTCATTCCATGGGTTGCAAACTGACTAAGTGGAAGGTTACAAAAGGAAGGGGTCTATATTATAAGCCCAAAAAGACTCTAGCGGAAACGCTCACATGAGCGAAAATACCGGTAATCAAACTTGTTATTGTGGGGGTCAAAGCTCCCCACACCCCCTGCTAACTATATATTCCAACTCTGAGGTTGCACTATAGTGAGGAAAGGGCAAATATCCCACTCCTCACTATAACATGACCCCACAATCATACTTTCAATTCCCGGCATTTTCGCTCATGAGAGCGTTCGCGCTAAAATCTTTTCGTGCATCTTTTATAGACCCAGGGCAAGAATAGAGATCTATACTTCAGAGTGGGCGCAGGTTAAAAAAGGAGGTCTTGGGTTCTAGGTCTATTGTTGTTTAACATTGTTTTCTCATTAATACCTAAACCTTCAATGGTTTAGATGTCAACTTATGTCAATGAAATTAAAATTGGATGTGCAGTTAAAAGTACAAATGATATTGTTAAACTCAATCAGTACCTGAGCCAGATTTTATTATGGCTGAAGCAATATGGGTGGAAATTCAACTAGGATAAATGTGGAATTGTACAGCTTGGCAAAATAAATGTTTATACTGTTGTAAAATATTTGATATACAAAAAAGGACTATGTATAAGGATATGGGGAATTACCATTAAAGTACAGTTTTATACCTACCATAAATGTAGATGTTCGAGTGTTCACACTGCTGCAGTCATCACACTTGGGTTATCCTGCCATCAGGTGGTCCCACAGTCGGCCAGAGTTCCAAAGTCTTGGTCCGGTGTCGGTTGCTGTCGCTTCTTCCCTGATGTCAGTGTGCCAGGGGTATATAATATGCATCCAACGCCATTTTCTTCAGTTTTTCTTGCCCCAGATGTCAGGTGCCCTCAAGTGGGTAGGCAATACATATTGCTAATCAAAAAAAAAAAAAACATAAAAAATAAAAACAATACCTTCAGTTACTAGCAAATACACCCCAAAGGTTGTATAGGATAGAAGGGTGTAGATAAGTCCAGCTAGTTCAGAGGGGATGGAGGGAGGGTAACCTGGACTGCAGCAGTGTGAACACTCGAACAACTACATTTATGGTAGGTACAAAACTGTACTATGTTCATCGTGTTACACTGCTGCAGTCATCACACTTGGGTTGAATCCCAAAGCTAAGGTTGGGTGGCTGGTCTATAAAGAGTTAGGATTGGCTAAGAGGCCCTGCAAAACTGCAGTGGCAAATGTTCTGGATTTAGAGTAAAGAGGCAGGTGGTAATGCTTGGTGAAGGTGTGCACTAAACTCCAAGTTGCAGCCTCCAACATTTCTTTGGTAGGTACTCCTCTGAGAAAGGCTGTTGAAGTGGCTGTTGCCCTGGTGGAATGAGGCCTAATGTTATTATGGACTGGTTTTCCATGCTGTGTGTAGCAGTACCGAATACAGAGTCCTATCCATTTGGATATAGTCTGCTTTGAGATAGCCTTGCCTTGTGATCCTGCAGCATATGCTACAAACAGTTGATCAGTTTTCCTGAAAGCTTTTGTTTTGTCCAAGTAGAAGCGTAGCTGCCCGTGTATGTCCAAAGTATGCAGAAGTTTCTCCCCTTTATTTTGGGGGTTTGGATAAAAAGTAGGCAAATGGATGGTTTGGTTAAGAGCCACACTAGATACCACCTTTGGCATGAAGGTAGGGTTTGTCCTTAAGGATACCCTGTCCTGATGAAAAATTATAAAATTTTCCACTGCCATTAATGCCTGTAGCTCTGAGACTCTTCGTGCTGAAGTTACTGCCAGGAGCAGAGCTGTTTTCCATGATAAAAATTTTAGATCGGCTGTATTGGCTGGCTCAAAAGGTGGTAGGGTCAGTTTTTCCAAAACAAAATTGAGGTCCCAAGTTGGTGTTGGTGCTCTCCGGGGTGGTCTTATGTTTTTAGCCCCTCTGAGGTACTGCTTTAGCAAGGGATGACAGAATAAAGGAGGATCCGTGTTGTAATGTGCAGAAATGGCAGAGGAGTGGATCTTAACTGATGAAAAGGATAGGCCTCTGTCCAGCATCTCAGTTAAGTATTGTAAAATCTGAGGAATGTTTGGAACAAGAGGGTCAAGGCTGTGAGCCTGGTTCCAGGCGCAGAATCTCTTCCATTTTTCTGAGTAAGCTTTCCTGGTGCTAGGCCTCCTGGCCTCCAAAATGACATCCATAACAGCTTTAGAGAGAGGTGTTGCCTGTTTGGCTAAAGTATTTGCCATGCAGCCAGGTTTAGGGTTTTGAGCTGACCGTGCAGGATCTGATTGTTTTGTTGAGTCAGATGGTGTGGAATTTGGGGCCAAAATCCATGGTGGACCCTGAGCCAAGTTCCTTAAGATAGGGAACCAGTGCTGGCGTGGCCAGTCTGGAGCAATCAGGATCATCTGTAGTTTTTCTTGTCTGGCTTTTAGGAGTACCTTTGAAATGAGAGGCAGTGGTTGGGAAGGCATAAACTTTTAGGTTTTTCCAGCTGAACAGAAGAGCATCCACTTTCCATGCTTGTTTGTGATAAGTCCTTGTGCAGAATTTTTGTAGTTGGCAATTCAGAGGGGAGGCAACAAGATCTATGTCTGGGCATCCCCATTTTTGTGTTATCATGCTGAAGATTTGTGGATTCAATTTCTATTCATGAGGGTCCATGATATTTCTGCTTAGGTCATCTGCCAGAGTATTTTTCTTTCCTGGCAGGAATTGTGCTTGCAGGTGAACTTGGTACATTAGAGCTGTGTTCCACAAGGTCATGGCTTGCCTGCATAGGGGATACGAATGTGTGCCCCCTTGTTTGTTTATGTACCACATTACTGTGGTGTTGGCTGTCTTTAATAATAGTTGTCCTGGATGTAGAAGGTCCTTGAAAGCTGTTAGGGCATTTTGACAGCCAACATCTCTTTTTGATTGACGTGAAGATGCATCTGGTCTGTGGTCCACTTGCCCTGAATGCATTTTCCTGCCATGTGTGCTCCCCAGGTGTAATCCGAAGCATCTGCTGTTAGAGTTTGCCTGGCTGTGGGTTGGTAAAAGGCTGACCCTTGTTTAGGTGACATGCCTGTGCCCACCATGGAAACTCCTGTTGTAGGCAGGGAATCATTGGAATTACTGCTTCTAGACTGTGAGAATGTTGAAATAAAGAAAGCCACACAGTACCGGCCAAAACTGATTTATTAAGCAAAAAACAAAAATAAAAATAAAAATGAATAAAAGCTGCATCAAATGTACTAAGCGCTTTCACCCTGTCACCCTGTTATTTATACAACATATGGACATTACACAAAGACTTATCAAAGCCCTACAGGATAGAAGTGTTAAAGCATCTACGGATGCGATCGAATCTGAAGTGGTAGTGACTGAGTCCCAGGAGCGGCTTTATACATTACATTTTACCCCATCTTCCAGCCCAACACATCCGTCGGCTAGTAATGGTTCTGCGAGTTCCATTGGAGGAGGTGCCAACATAGGAACAGGAAGTGTTATGTCTGGTGGCCCACCCCCGAACCCGGCAAAGAACACTAGAGATGGAATTCATGGAGGCTCCTATGCTGTAGCAGTTGGTTCCAAAAGGAATATCCGTGATTTAAAGTCTTTTTTGGCAGCACCAACATTTAATAATAATCACATTTACAAAACTAGGGACATTGGCAGTTTAGATAAACAGTTTAAAAATTTTTAAAGAACCTTGAAAACTTTCAAATCGCTACAAATGGACAATGCTTTTCTCGAGAGATCACTAGAACTGGGTCAAGTCCCTAAAGGATTCCGTATTTTTAAACTACCCTATGGATTTACTCAAGGTACTGTTTTATTTGACGAATTGCTAAAATTATTTGATAAAACAGGTATTGAACTTATGAAATTAATTGTCCGTAACAATAACACCAAACTAGCTGCTTTAAATGAACAGCTTTCTATTTTAGACAAAAGCATTCGACAGGACTTGTTATTTGAGCACAACAAGTTCCGTCTGGAAAATATTTTCAAGGATTTGGATAAATTTACTAACAAAGGTTTAGATATTAAAAACCATAAGCTACATAGGGATACTAATGATTATGAACAAAACAAAGTGTATGTGCATTTTAAAGAATTTAAAAACATGACACGTTCCAACCATATTGTTCATATCCAAGGCCAACCTGGTCACCAACACATGGTGAATAATGATACATATGGTCTTGGTGATGGTCATGGGGTTTTTTTAGAGGAACCTCTACCGAGAAGGTCGGAGAGGATACGCGACCGGTATGGCGGCCACCATCAGAATCAGAATCGGCCATACAATACATTGGTCCACAGGACCAATTCTTGGCAGAGATAAATAATGGTGGAAATATTTCTTTATTTGTTCAGAGTGAATTTAACAATTTTTTTGATGCCAACTTAGATGTATTTATTAGTGGCAGTAATTATGTGGGTGATGATACAGATGTTTTACAGCATTTTGAAGTTGATTTTGATTTTAATGAACCAAGTTATGCACAGAGTTTTGATGATTTAGATAATCAGATTAAATGTTCTATTATATCTGATTGAGGTTTTAATATATTCAACTTTACAGATAACAATTTTAGCCATGATTTTATTACTCTATTTAAAAGAGGGTTTACCTTTGTGCCTTCTTTTAAGCATGATATTGGTCAAGTTTTAATTAATTTAAAACTTTATTGTAGATTATTGAACCTAAAGATGTTTTTTAATAACAACGATAATATTATTAACACCACTTATTTTAAACTCAAGCGTAGTAGCACATTCATACCACCACAAAATCCCACTATTTTTATCTTTGAGAGGCTATGTGAGACACAGATTAGAAGAACTTTAAAAAAAATTGAACACATATCATGGAACCTTACTGAATCTGAAAAGTTTTGTCTTAGAAAATTAACTATGACTAATAAATACAGAGTCATGAAACCAGATAAAGGTGGGGGTGTAGTCATTATGACTAACACTGATTACTACAATAAAATGACTATCATGCTTAGTATAATTTTACCTATGAGAAGGTCACGAAATATGAAATGGCCAGGGCTTACACTAAAATTGACTGGCTATTGTACGAATTCCTCATGGATGGGGCTATTAGGAAAGATGAATATTCATATTTAATTGCAGAGTTTCCTGTCACCCCATCAATTTTTGGAATCCCAAAAATACATAAGGATTCTAGAAATCCACCTTTTAGACCTATAGTATCAGCTAGGGGTTCCAAAACAGAAGCTATAGCATCTTTTATTGACGTTCATTGTAAGGATACACTCACCAACCTGCCGCATATTCTAAAAGACTCATGGTACTGTCTTGATCAAGTTAGACAACATATTATCGATGTTAGTCCTATAACTATTATGGCTACTATTGATGTAGTTAACCTTTTTACTGTAATACCCCACAAATAAGGACTTGAAATGTTTGAAGCTAGCCTCGTGAAATTTAGCGGCATGAATGTTGCCAAATGTAAACTAATGACTGAGTTGATGGAGATAGTACTTGAGAATAATTATACAGTTATGCAAGGTGAATTTTATAGACAAAAAACAGGTGTGGCTATGGGGGCCAGATGTGCCCCAATTTATTCTAATTTGGTGTTAGCAGAGTGGGAAACTGAGCATGTTTTTACATCATCTTACTGGTCCAACATAGCCCTATATTTGAGATACCTGGATGATATTCTTATTTTTTGGACAGGTGAAAAGGATGAATTTTCAGAATTTGTACAATTCCTAGGCAGAACAACAGAGTTTTTTACAATTTACTAGCAAAATATTTGAAAATAATTGTCAATATCTTGATATCGTTTTTTCCTTCAACAAGGATGAGATTCATTCCAATATTTTTAGAAAAAAGACATTTTCAAATTCCTTCCTAGATTTTAATAGCTGTCATCCTTATTACCAAAAAAGGAATTTAATTAAAGGTCAAATGGTTAGACTATCTAGGATAGTTAGTGACGACAAGTCTTTTGAATTTGAAATTGGGAAATTATCTGACATGTTCCTAGACAGAGGTTATCCTAATGAACTTATTAACAATACTAAAAAAGAGATTATTAATAAAAGAAACTTATTTTACAGACCCATAATCAAATTTGGATGCAACAATATTTCTAGAACAAATGTTAACATTCAAGGAATGACACCTTTATTTTACCATACAATGAAATATCTTATAGTATTGTTAATATTATACATGAGACTTGGATAAGTGTTTTTTATAAATAACAATGAAGTATTAGATATTATTGGTAGTGATCTAAAAATTGCATTCAGCAGAGGGAGGAATCTAAAGGATATTTTTGAAATGAACACTAATAAAGATATTTCCAAAATGTCTAAGATGAGCAAATGTGGGACCTGTCGCACCTGTAAATACATTAACAATGGTCCCTATGTAGCTGTTAATACTTTTAATAGAACTATTAAATGCCCGGGACATTGTAATTGTAACACTAAGATGATAGTTTATCTAGCAACATGTTCTACATGTTCAGCCTTCTATGCCGGGAAAACAATTTGGAAGCTAAGGGAACACATTGCTGAACATGTTAGGGACATCAAAAATCAAAAAACTACAAGTTCTCTTTTTACACATAGTTCTAGATGTTTAAATTTTAAGAGATTTTTATTTTTTATTATAGACAGAACACCTTTTAATACACATAAGGGTGGTGATGAGTAGACTTTTCTAGAGGCTAAGGAATGCCTCTGGCAATTACGATTAAATGCTTGTACCAAACCAGGTATCAATGAACATATATCTATTTCAAGTATATTAAAATACAAATCACATTTTATTTGAATGTATTTTGATACTAAAATATTCATATTTTTATTATTTATTATACATATTATTTCTTATACTGCACTGTTTTTAATTATTGGTATTTTCTTCTCATAAATATATTATTATTATGAACTTCAAGATTATCATCCATTATATCTCATCTACTTGATTTATTCTATTATAAGTAACTTCAGTTTGTGGTATTATTATACATCTGTACAGTTATTTATTACTGTTACTTTAAGAAATAGTATAACTTTTATCAAAATTGTTCAACACATCTTACATTTATTGATTTTTAACATGTTTTTTCTATTAATTATTTATTTATTTATACAACAATTACGTTGGCATGGAATTAATGTATTTATTTTATGCATATTTATCATTACAATAGGTTTTTAATGTAATTGTAGGAAAGATGGCCTTAGTCTTTCTTATCAATTATTCAATGAATTATTCATTTCATTACGTATATAAAGGGGTGGAAGTGTCCTTGTGTTTTCAGTACTCTGATGATGCCCTAGCTATGACAGGGTGAAAGCGCTTTGTACATTTGATGTACTTTTATTCGTTTTTATTTTTATTTTTGTTTTTTGCTTAATAAATCAGTTTTGGCCGGTACTGTGTGGCTTTCTTTATTCCAAGTTTTTTCAATTTTGTTACAAGTCTGTGAGAATGTTGAGTCCAAACACTTTTTAGGTACCATTGTAATTTCCTCATATGCAGTCTGGCATATGGTATTAGTAGTATGCAGGATGCCATGAATCCCAGGGCCTGCAGAATTTTTCTTGCAGGGAGATGGGACATTTTTGCCAGTAGTTGAAAATATTGAGTTAGTTGCACTTGTTTGTCAAGCCATCTGGGCTGTTGTATTTAAGCTGGCACCCAGGAATGTAATCTGTTGTGAGGGCACTAGTTTTGGCTTCTTTTCGTTTACTGTGTACCCTAGAGAAATTAGCAACTTTTTCACAAATGCCAGATGCTGTAGAAGAATGTCCTTTGTCTCTGCTTGAATGAGGCAGTCGTCCAGGTATGGATATATTTGAATTCCTTTTTGTCTGCAAAATGCAATTACTGGTGCCAGGCATTTTGTGAAGACCCTGGGCGCAGTAGATAAGCCAAAGAGCAGTTCAGAGAATTGGTAGTGCATTGTACCAACTTTGAATCTGAGGTATCTTCTGCAATTTTGTCTGATAGGGACATGCAGGTATGCCTCTTTGAGGTCGAGGGTAACCAGCCAAGCCTTCTTGCCCAGCATGGGTAGAAGCTGCTGTAATGTCAACATTTTGAATTTCAGAATATCCAGGTAAGTATTCAGAATTGAAAGGTCCAGTATAGGCCTCCAGGCTTTGTCCTTTCTGGGGACCAGGAAGAGTCTTGAGTAAAATCCTTGTCCTTGTTCCTGTTGTGGTACTTTTTGTATAGCTCTCATGTCCATGACAGCTGAAATTTGTTTTTGTGCCTCTGCCCATTGATTTTGTGGCAGGTCTGGCATTCCTTTTAGCTTTGGTAAAGTATGAAAGTGGAATCTGTAACCTTGAGACACAATATTCAGGACCCATTTGTCTTGGGTGATTGTTTGCCAGTTTTGAGAAAAAAGTGCTAGTTTTCCCCCTAAGGGGGCTTCCAAAAGGGACGTGCTTGGCATACGCAAAGGAAAGTCATTGTGACTGTTTCCTGTAAGGTTGAGACTTCTCCTCACCTCCTTTTGGGGTTGAGGTGCCCCACTGTCATTGTCTGTTTGAGCCCTGGGGCTGAGATCTGCCTCTTGGGCATCTGTATCTGCCTCTCTGTGGCCTGTCTGACACTGGAAAGGACCAATTTTTTGTTGGCCAATTTCTGCTGAACCGAGGTGGCTGTACCTGTAAGAAATCCTTGACTGTTTGCATAGATTTAGCTTTATCCTCCATTTTCTTTAACACCTCTTCTGCCTTAACACCAAACAAGGTATCATGCTGTAAAGGAGCATCCAATAACTTTGCCTTAACAAGATCAGGTAAACTCTGTTCTTTTAACCAAGCATGTCTTCGAATAACAGAACCTGTAACTGCGGCTCTACAAGAGGCCTCTAAAGAATCAAAACCACACTGCAGAGTATGTTTTCCCACCTGCTCAACTGCATGCAATAAATCCTGCATTTCTTTACAATCAGGAGCTTCTGAGCTAGCAAGCATTTTCTGTTTTAACTGAGCCATTAAATATTGTTGGTACTTAAGCATGTGAAACTGGCAATTTAAAGCTCTTACTGCTAAAGTTGCAGATGTGTATACTTTCTTCCCCCATCTATCCAAAGCTCTGGAATCTCTGTCAGAGGGTACTGGATTTTTTGCAATGGAAGCCTTAACCCCTTTTGGACCCTGGGAAATATTCTCTGGATCAGCAGAAGGGTTTTTGTAAAGAAACTTGTGAGAGTCAGGGACTCTATAATACCTATCTGGCTTGACTAGAGCAGGGGGCAAAGAGTCAGGAGATAAGCTGGATTCAGAGAACACATCATCCACAATGTCTAGCACAGGCGGAATAGCCAGGGGCCTGTGCTGAGGCAATAAGAGGAGATTGCTGAGTCTTTTCTTGGATTCTGAGTAATCCTGACTTTCCCAATGGAAATGTTCCCTCATGGTATGTAAAGTTTCCCCAAAAGAATAATCCTCAGGAGGAGAGGCTGAAGGGATAGATTCCTCAGCATCAGAGTCCACATAGGGGGATAAAGAGTATCCCTGTTCTGAAGAGGAATCAGAGGAAATGGAAACCTCATCACAGGAGTCATAGTCTGTACCCTGCCTAGGCCTTTTCTCAGGAGGGGGATGGGAACCCCTGATTAGAGTAATGAGGTCTTTGGCCATTTTAAGCATCTGTTTCTTAGGCATGGAGGACTGTCCAGGAGAATGCTGTACTTGTTTCTTTGTCTTTAATGGTACCTTTGTCTTGGCTGTTGTTTTAATGGTAAGTTCTGAAGGTCTGAATACACCCTCAGAAGCCGATGCCTGCTCAGCGGCTCTGGACCCATCTGAGGGATTAGTTTCCGTAGGCCCAATACCTTGAGTTTCCAGAGGCCTGGATGTCTCCACGTGGGAGTCGGAAGTGGCCTGTGGCTCTGAGGTAGTGGGTGTCAGGGGCTGCGAAAGCACCTCACTGAGAACTGGCGAACTGGCGACTGGCCTAGAAGAGGTTTCGTCGTCAGTTTTGGACCTCGGATGCCTGTCTTTATCCTTGTCTTTGCGTTTTTTCGGTATTGAGGTCATCGGCTGATCTGACGGCATGGTATAATTGAACCTTCGGCCAAAGTAGTGCAAAGCATAATCAAAACGTCTTTTTATAGTGCATTTGTTGAATCTAGCACAAAACAGACAACTAGTGACATCGTGATCAGGGCCTAGGCATGGAATACAGTAAGAGTGGAAGTCCTTATGAGGTATTTGCTTCCCACAAGAAATACAATTATTAACTTTTTCTGACATCAGTCTGAGGCAAGAAAAAGGTTTCCCCAACGGGGTACTTAGCTTTATTGAAGACTTCGGATCTGAAATTCGACTTCGAAAATTTCAGGAGTCGGCCGACCGGCACTTGCAAACTGCTTCTGCTTCGGGCACCGCGCGGCAAGAAAGACTGAAGAAAATGGCATCAGATGCATATTATATAAGCCTGGCGCACTGACGTCAGGGAAGAAGCAACAGCAACCGATGCCAGACCAAGACTTTGGAACTCTGGCTGACTGCGGGACCACCTGACGGCAGGATAACCCGAGTGTGATGACTGCAGCAGTGTAACACGATGAACATCTGTAAATTTAAATTCAGATCCTATGTTTAGAATATTAAGGTCAAATCAATGAAAGTGGCTTAATTTTTTAGGAATTTTGATTTGAGGAACACGAAATAAAAAAAAAAATGTTTATAACAAACATTCAGTTGATTATTAGTATAATAAGTTGCTTTGCCTATATACAAAAGGAGACAATAATACAGGAGAGAATCCAATGTATGTTTACAAATGAGGTTTGGTAAACAACCAGTTTGTCTAGGGAAATCTTCAGGTGGGGGTCTAGGTAGAAGTAGTAATGGGAATTAAGAGGTAGGAGAGGGAAGCTTGTTGGGGGGAGGGTAAATGGCAAAGTAGGAGGATTGGAAGGAAATTAGGTAAGTGTAGGGAGGGGTTTAATGGATTTTATGACAGGATAACTGAGTAAGGAATCACATTTTGGTGTGAACTTGTAATGACTAGTTCTATGTCCAACATGACCTGTAGGCATTCAGAGAACAGATAGTTGTTGGGTACAGGAGACTTGGTGGTACTAAGTGAGTGATTTTATTTTAGATTTTAGCTCTTCATGTTTTTTTTTTCTCCTTTTCCCCTCTCATTCATGGCTGTGGCACTCTTCAGGTGCTGGGCCTGCTGGTTGAGTGTATTCGGATCATCCTTCTCTCCTGTCCAGATTTTGCAGAATATCCACATATTTCCATCCAATTTTGGTCAGTTTCTCATAAAATTAGTGATTTTCAACTACATCTGAGAGAATTGAAGTCACTAAACAATGACAAGACATTTAAATTTCAGACGTTATGTCCTTAGAAAGTGTCTGATAGCACACAATTAGTGAGTCTAGCAACTTACTGTGTTATAAGACTGATATATAAAATTTATCCCTATTTTGGCCCTTGTTCCCCATTTATTTTTTACTTTGTGCAGGCTTCTTTCATTAAGAGATGGAGTTGGATTTGTCGGATTTAGTTTCATTGTAGGGGTTATGAGGTTGTCTCATGGCTAGGGCATGTCGCAGTCAAGTTTGGTTGGGTAGCAATCATTAAGAGGTGGAGACAGATGATTTGGATTTAGTTTCATTGCGGGGGTAATGAGGTTGCCTCATGGCCAAGCCATGCTGGGCCATGTTGCAGTCAAGTGGTCGGGGTCCATTTGCGACATGCCATGTGGTTATCGTGGTTTGAGGTTATAGCCTTGGAAGTATGTGTTCGATTCTGTTGGCAGGGTAGGCGTGTACACATTTTTACTACATAAAAAAAATAAATAAATAAAAGTACTTAACGTGGTGAGGTCTTACTTTGTGGAGGTATGATTATCATTTGCACAGCATGACATTGTGGGCTGAATACAATGGTGTTCGCAGGTGTTTAGATGGCTGCGAGTAGTGGCCTGGGTTTGAGCATGCATGTGGCATGGGGAACAGTTGTGGAAGAGCTCTTGTTGCATGCTGTCTTGTTGGCAACAAGAAAAAGGAAGTAAAATGGGGTGGAAATATGAAGGAATGGAGAATTTAACTGCAAGGTAGAGTGAGGATGCAATAATAATACTTTCTACTTGTTTGGAGTACTCTGGTGTTTCTGTAAATGTTCTATCCTGATAACATCTCCTACAGTATTAGTACATAGGGTTTGTGTTTCCTACTTCCATGATAATTCACGCCCAGTGCATATTGCTCGGTAATTATGTGATAGGGCATTGGTTCCTTTAGAATACCCTCACTGAGTAAAGTAATTGTATCCTTAATTACTGCTGTGGATGTGTTTCATTTATGGGGGCTTGACGGCCACTGGGCTTGGCATATGAAGGTAAATGCATTCGTTTATTCGTCTGACTGACATTGGCAACTTAGGGCTGGATATTACAGTGCCTAACTTTAAAATAATGTTAAAGGTCAAACTCTGTTTTTTTTTCCTAGATACACAGTGCTGTTGGTCGATTAAACAAGAGATTGGGGTCTGATCTAAATGTAGAGAAAATGTAAGGTAGAGGCTTCACATCATAGCAGTTAAATGTTTGGATTTGTGTTCTGAAATATAATAAAAATAAAACACTGTCTTTGTTTTCAGCTGGGTATACAATTTGCTTGTGTGATAAAGTGCAATATTGTTCCTAAACTAAAGTGTGTATTGGAGGACAACTGGTTTATTTTCTTCATTACTTCACTGATGCTTAATATCTCTGGAAGTTTCATTGATGCTTAATATTTCTGAGGTGGGTTTATTTAAAAGAGTGAGATATGTCTCCAGTATATATAGCTATATTTTAGTCTTTATGAAAAGTTACGATGCATTATCCCCTTCTCAGAAAGCCATGCTGAAGTTGGTATAGATTTTCTCTCCTACTTAACCATGACCATGGTTTTAATGTTTTGACCCTGAATAAGGAGCAGCCATGGTGTATAGAAGCACAGAAGGTTAGTACTCCCCTTGATAAAGATGGAAGAGGTCCTCGTGGCCTTTACAACACCTATACGGTTAAGGCATTGCCACTTCTTGGCATCTAACCACCATTTAAATTTTTGTTCCTGCTTCTGGTGGAGTTTGTCCATAATGGGTTGTGAGCTATGGTTTACCTTATATATAAGGGAATGTGGCTGGAGGATGATACTATGGTCAGTATAACTGAGGGGAGATAAAAAAACAACAAGAGAGAGTAAAGAAAAATAAATATTAAAAACAAGACGTGTGATGACTGATCCACTTGGCATGTAGTATAGCCAGTGCATTAAATAAATTACTGTTGCTGGTAAAGGTGACAGGAGTTGACAATAGCCATGTGGTGGTTGAGAGGATGGGTGCTTGCCATGTGTCATGGCAGGGTGGACCTTTGTTGTGGGAGGTGAGTGTCCATCTCTTTGGTGGTTGCACTGGGTGGTTGCTGCTCCCTCCAGAGTCGTTGATGGTCTGTTTTCTTTTGTGCTGTTGTTGGTCTTCCTTTTCACTTGCATGTGCCTGTCAGGGGGTTTCTTTTTGCCAGTTAAGTCGGTCCTGAGCTTGGCATTTCGGGCACATGTTCAGTTGGGGGCAGAGAGACCTTTACAGCCATGAGGGGTATACCTGTCAACTTTTCGGATTTTGCAGAGTGTTCACATTTTGCCACATATTTTAGTCCATTTTGTATAAAATTGTGGTTTTCTGGCCAATCACTGGAAAAGCATTGAGGGTTAAATTTGGGAAATAATAACAATCAGTTGAGATTCAGACTTTTTACCCATCAGAAAATTCATGGTAATGCAAAACCTGTTCTATCAATTTTCTAAGTTTGTAGGAGTAGTATTTAAAAATGTCCCTAATGTTGTACTCTTATTCCCCCATTATTGATGGCCTGGTTCAGATTTTTGCTATAAGAGGTATCCTTATGCTTTTGGGTAGAGGGTAGGTTTATCCCTCATATAGTTTGTGTGCACATTCACTGGATCTAGTCTGGCAGATGGCACAGTGAGTAAAGTTGTTGATTCAGTTTGTCTTTGTTCTCTTAATCCCTCCTGACACTGGTGGCTTTTGGTGGAAGATGGTGATTTAGACTTCATATGTTATTACAATGATTATGAGTTATAGTTTTCATTACTTCTGAAAATGTAAATGAACTGAAATGTGCCTGGGTACACTATGTGGCAGCCTGGTCAGAAATGCTGGAGTACTTACTGTGATCTTTCCTTTGGCAGAAACACAGAGCCTGGTGAGTCCAGTGGGAGAGAGGAGAACATAACTGGAGAAGTCACGTGGAAAGCAAACACAGCACTTGAGGCATGCTGTCACAGGAGATGTGCCCTCCGCTGGGGCAGCATATGATGAGGTTGCAGGTAATGAGTTCAGATGGTGGAAGTGCAAAGTTTGCATCAGCTGGTCATTTAAAGGAAGTGGTCTTGACAGATGATGCATGCTGCTGCAAGGGGGGCTTAGGCTGACAGAGTGGTATACAGTGAGGTCACAGTTATATGATATGTTTTTTTTCCTTCTCATTGTGAGCATGGGGGGGTTGGACTTTGGGATCTGGTTTAGTGAGTGTTTGGGTAAGCAAGCACTGTGGTAGATAGGGGTATCTTTTAACTGTCCGCCTGCTGCTTCTAGTTAAAGAAAAGGTTTGGAACAGTGGAGTATGTGGATAATTTGAATTAACTGATGTGGTTTGGGTTCAACATCAGCTGGAATCACAAATTGCAAACACTGAAGATGGGGGACAAATGGAGGTTAAAGTTCATTAGGTGTTAGGTTTCATTTATTACTTGGCAGTTTGGTTGGAGAAGGATACTACTTTAGCCTTGCCAATCTTGGTAAAGTTACGGGGGTGGGATGGGGGTATGTTTGAGGGTGGTGGGGAGGTTTTTCACATTTGTTTGAAGGCTGCAGGTATGTATTCAGCTCTGCAGGAAACAGATGGGAAGGCATATTGGTTAATTTGAGTTTGCAGCAGTCTGACTTAGGTAGGTTGTTTTGATGTTTCTTGGTCTGCAGGGTAGCTGGGGTAAAGGGCATTTTCATACCATTTCATGATTCATCAGTTCCGTCAGAACTAATAAATGGGTTTTCTTAAGGATTTTTATTGAATCAAGGGTGAGAGGGGTCAATTTGTAGGAATTTTCTTTCCTTATAGAAGAAGGAAGAGTAGGTATAGTGGGCAAGTAGGTTATTGTGTTCATTTGATGTTTCCTTTGGGCTGATAAGAGGTAGTGTTTTATATGGAAGAGTTCTTAAAGGAAAACTCCACCTTGGAGAAGGGGGGGGGGGGGTGGGTGGCCTTTTTTTTTCTTTTGATACTAAAGTGAGGAAATGAAAATTTCATAAAGTACAAGCAGGTTTCATGTACATAAACAGTAATGGAATCATACTGCAGAAGGAAAAGCAATTGAAGAGGTAAACTGTAGAATGAGTCTCCCTTTTAAGATTAGGTTTAGGGTTTGGAGCATTGCAGCTATGCTGGGGTGTTGGGGATATGTGAAAAACTGGGTGTTGCTTTGGGTAGGCTGGAGTTAAAAGGCTTAAACATAGGCATTGTTCCAGTATTCTTAACAGATGCAGGCCATGGTTGGTTTTCTTTAGTAAATGCAAAGGTAACACGTTGGAAGCAAAGCATGATGGGGAAATTCAAGGACAAGGTCTGGATTAAGGTTGTCACTCAATTTTGAGCAGTTTAGTGATATGGCCTTTTGCCAGGCAGATTTAGTTGTTCATGGGGATGTGTAACTGCTTACAAATGTGCCAAGAAGTATTGGGATGGAGGGCACAATCTGGGAGATGGGATTGGTTTGTGGCTCGTTGGATGGCAAGATGGAAGGATGATTGGAGAAGGGAGGTTGAATATTTAGAGTTTTAATTTGGCTGGCATCATAGGGTTAGCAGGAGAAGTTGTGGGGGAAAGGGTTCAATTCATTTAGCTAATATGGCGGTAGTACGAGTTGCTGGTGTTGGCACATGAAGTGTGTCAGGATGGGTTAGAAGGATTAGATGCTTGGTACAACAGTTTTGGGCAGTTTTAAAAGGAAGGTGTATAGTATGGTCATGGGACTTTACTAAATCTTACTTGGTGGTTTATATGTTTGAAGGGTTGGGGTAGGCTTTTAGTGGGAAGATTAGTAGATTATGGCTATTGACAAGGGAAGTTTTGTGGTGAGGGCTGGTGTAGGGAAATGGAGGTTCATTGGATTACAATCTGGGGGTATTGGCTTCATGGATGTATTGACGTCATTAAAGAGGGTGATTCATTGGTCAGTGAATGCTATCCTGGTCATTAGATATTCTGGTTATAAGAGTGTATAGTGGTGGGATTGCTTTTAACCATCTTTTAGAAAATGAAATCTCATTTTGGTCATTATTATACTCTTTGAGTGGCAAAAGGACATTGTAGTTTAGGTAGGATGGCATGCAGTTGGGGCTTGCTTTGTTTCAGAGGGTTTTGGGATTTTAGAGTTTTGGTGGTACATTTGGCAGGGCAATGACTTGAAAATGATTTGCAAACCTACTGTTGGTAGTAGGTTAGGTGAGGATATGCTTGATTTACAGAGGTTATACAAGGGTATCAGTATCACTTTGGTGTTAGTGAGGGATCACCAGTTTAATTGTGGTGGTTTAGGCAACTGGAAGCTTTGGGTATTTATATAACAGGGCTTTGGGTGGTTGATAGCAAAGATTCAGTTTGGTTCGGAGAGGATGGAGTACACCGAATGATGTTTAGCTTTGACCTTTTAATGCAGTTAGGTTTGTTTTGGTGGTTTTGGTTGGAAGTTTTTGGTATGAAGGAGGGGGAACAGCCCGGTACACCTGGTGGGTGGAGAAAAAGGGCAGGCTTGTCCCTCTTCTGTTCCCCCTCTGGTGTTGGATGTTCTTTTTAATGAACTGGGAAATGTAAGTGAGTGGTTGGACTCTGCTTGATAAGTAAATGTAAGAGAGCAGATGTAAGGACACTGCTTATT
The DNA here is from genome assembly GCF_019279795.1 of Protopterus annectens. NCBI lineage: Eukaryota > Metazoa > Chordata > Ceratodontiformes > Protopteridae > Protopterus > Protopterus annectens. The sequence continues at coordinate 86,478,596 of NC_056728.1, forward strand.
TGGTTGGATGGTTAATTCAATAAGTGGAAAATGAAAGTGAGGGTTGATGCTGCTTGGCAAGTAATATAAGTGAGGTAAGGATGATGCTTATTTGGTCAGAGTGAGCGGGGTCACACTGCCCTAGTTAAGTTATATAGGTGTTTATGCTGTGAGTAATAAATTAAAATATTATAGTTGGCGAATAAAGTTATGTTTATGGTATTTTAATAAAGGTTGTCAAATGTCATTTGGTGTGATGTGTGTTTATTGAAGGACTGGGACAACGAATTTCTGGGCTTAGTGACAATTCATATTACTCCAGGCTAAAGAATTTGGGTCTTTGTTAGTTATAAGTTTTTTGGGGGGCAAATTGTGTTTGGCATATAAAGCTATGACAAACGAAGAGCTTCACTTAATATTACATGTTGAACTGGTGGATACAGGTAGAACCATCAGATGTGTTAGTTATACATTCAGATTTCATAAAATGTAAAATGGTACTAAGGTCTAGATACCTAACACAGTCAATGATGCATTTGTGGAACAGGTTACCACTATTTATATGTCAATGTAAATTGATATACTTGTTTAAAAAAGTTTTAGATTTGTGGGCTGATCCTAAAGCATTTTTGATTGTTATGGAGTCTGCACTTCAAGTGACCTTAAGGCCCTAATGCAGTATTACTGAACTATTGAACTGTCCTTGACAATCTACCTGGTGAATATCTTCAAATGGCTGCTGAGGCTATTACATACCCAGCTTCAATTCTGGTATATCAATCCATATCTGGAAATAAAATCCCCTAACTATGAAAAAAATCATTCATAAGGGTGGATTAATGCAGCTGTTTCAAACCATAGGCAAATTGCCATTTTATGTCCCTTATCAAAGATTTTAGAAAAACATATTCATAAGCAATTTATCAACTATCTAGTAAACATCTGCCTTCAACCCAACACAGCGTCTGTCCTCATCACAGCACAACTACTGCTTTTTTTAATACTGTCAGGGTCAACAGAAATGCTGGAAGCCTGGTCTCCACCATTTTCCTAAATGTATGAAAAGCTTTCAATATGATCTCTCAACAGAAACTTTCATATATATCGCTTTACTGCAGTGGTTCCATAACAACGTCTCAAAAAGAACACAAGCAGTGAAATGTAAAAATGATTTTCCATCTTCTTGCCAGTAAGTGTTTTTTTTCCTTCTCATTGTGAACATGGGGGGGGGTTGGACTTTGGGATCTGGTTTAGTGAGTGTTTGGGTAAGCAAGCACTGTGGTAGATAGGGGTATCTTTTAACTGTCCGCCTGCTGCTTCTAGTTAAAGAAAAGGTTTGGAACAGTGGAGTATGTGGATAATTTGAATTAACTGATGTGGTTTGGGTTCAACATCAGCTGGAATCACAAATTGCAAACACTGAAGATGGGGGACAAATGGAGGTTAAAGTTCATTAGGTGTTAGGTTTCATTTATTACTTGGCAGTTTGGTTGGAGAAGGATACTACTTTAGCCTTGCCAATCTTGGTAAAGTTACGGGGGTGGGATGGGGGTATGTTTGAGGGTGGTGGGGAGGTTTTTCACATTTGTTTGAAGGCTGCAGGTATGTATTCAGCTCTGCAGGAAACAGATGGGAAGGCATATTGGTTAATTTGAGTTTGCAGCAGTCTGACTTGGGTAGGTTGTTTTGATGTTTCTTGGTCTGCAGGGTAGCTGGGGTAAAGGGCATTTTCATACCATTTCATGATTCATCAGTTCCGTCAGAACTAATAAATGGGTTTTCTTAAGGATTTTTATTGAATCAAGGGTGAGAGGGGTCAATTTGTAGGAATTTTCTTTCCTTATAGAAGAAGGAAGAGTAGGTATAGTGGGCAAGTAGGTTATTGTGTTCATTTGATGTTTCCTTTGGGCTGATAAGAGGTAGTGTTTTATATGCTGGATTAAGGTTGTCACTCAATTTTGAGCAGTTTAGTGATATGGCCTTTTGCCAGGCAGATTTAGTTGTTCATGGGGATGTGTAACTGCTTACAAATGTGCCAAGAAGTATTGGGATGGAGGGCACAATCTGGGAGATGGGATTGGTTTGTGGCTCGTTGGATGGCAAGATGGAAGGATGATTGGAGAAGGGAGGTTGAATATTTAGAGTTTTAATTTGGCTGGCATCATAGGGTTAGCAGGAGAAGTTGTGGGGGAAAGGGTTCAATTCATTTAGCTAATATGGCGGTAGTACGAGTTGCTGGTGTTGGCACATGAAGTGTGTCAGGATGGGTTAGAAGGATTAGATGCTTGGTACAACAGTTTTGGGCAGTTTTTAAAAGGAAGGTGTATAGTATGGTCATGGGACTTTACTAAATCTTACTTGGTGGTTTGTATGTTTGAAGGGTTGGGGTAGGCTTTTAGTGGGAAGATTAGTAGATTATGGCTATTGACAAGGGAAGTTTTGTGGTGAGGGCTGGTGTAGGGAAATGGAGGTTCATTGGATTACAATCTGGGGGTATTGGCTTCATGGATGTATTGACGTCATTAAAGAGGGTGATTCATTGGTCAGTGAATGCTATCCTGGTCATTAGATATTCTGGTTATAAGAGTGTATAGTGGTGGGATTGCTTTTAACCATCTTTTAGAAAATGAAATCTCATTTTGGTCATTATTATACTCTTTGAGTGGCAAAAGGACATTGTAGTTTAGGTAGGATGGCATGCAGTTGGGGCTTGCTTTGTTTCAGAGGGTTTTGGGATTTTTAGAGTTTTGGTGGTACATTTGGCAGGGCAATGACTTGAAAATGATTTGCAAACCTACTGTTGGTAGTAGGTTAGGTGAGGATATGCTTGATTTACAGAGGTTATACAAGGGTATCAGTATCACTTTGGTGTTAGTGAGGGATCACCAGTTTAATTGTGGTGGTTTAGGCAACTGGAAGCTTTGGGTATTTATATAACAGGGCTTTGGGTGGTTGATAGCAAAGATTCAGTTTGGTTCGGAGAGGATGGAGTACACCGAATGATGTTTAGCTTTGACCTTTTAATGCAGTTAGGTTTGTTTTGGTGGTTTTGGTTGGAAGTTTTTGGTATGAAGGAGGGGGAACAGCCTGGTACGCCTGGTGGGTGGAGAAAAAGGGCAGGCTTGTCCCTCTTCTGTTCCCCCTCTGGTGTTGGATGTTCTTTTTAATGAACTGGGAAATGTAAGTGAGTGGTTGGACTCTGCTTGATAAGTAAATGTAAGAGAGCAGATGTAAGGACACTGCTTATTTGGTTGGATGGTTAATTCAATAAGTGGAAAATGAAAGTGAGGGTTGATGCTGCTTGGCAAGTAATATAAGTGAGGTAAGGATGATGCTTATTTGGTCAGAGTGAGCGGGGTCACACTGCCCTAGTTAAGTTATATAGGTGTTTATGCTGTGAGTAATAAATTAAAATATTATAGTTGGCGAATAAAGTTATGTTTATGGTATTTTAATAAAGGTTGTCAAATGTCATTTGGTGTGATGTGTGTTTATTGAAGGGGACTGGGACAACGAATTTCTGGGCTTAGTGACAATTCATATTACTCCAGGCTAAAGAATTTGGGTCTTTGTTAGTTATAAGTTTTTTGGGGGGCAAATTGTGTTTGGCATATAAAGCTATGACAAACGAAGAGCTTCACTTAATATTACATGTTGAACTGGTGGATACAGGTAGAACCATCAGATGTGTTAGTTATACATTCAGATTTCATAAAATGTAAAATGGTACTAAGGTCTAGATACCTAACACAGTCAATGATGCATTTGTGGAACAGGTTACCACTATTTATATGTCAATGTAAATTGATATACTTGTTTAAAAAAGTTTTAGATTTGTGGGCTGATCCTAAAGCATTTTTGATTGTTATGGAGTCTGCACTTCAAGTGACCTTAAGGCCCTAATGCAGTATTACTGAACTATTGAACTGTCCTTGACAATCTACCTGGTGAATATCTTCAAATGGCTGCTGAGGCTATTACATACCCAGCTTCAATTCTGGTATATCAATCCATATCTGGAAATAAAATCCCCTAACTATGAAAAAAAATCATTCATAAGGGTGGATTAATGCAGCTGTTTCAAACCATAGGCAAATTGCCATTTTATGTCCCTTATCAAAGATTTTAGAAAAACATATTCATAAGCAATTTATCAACTATCTAGTAAACATCTGCCTTCAACCCAACACAGCGTCTGTCCTCATCACAGCACAACTACTGCTTTTTTTAATACTGTCAGGGTCAACAGAAATGCTGGAAGCCTGGTCTCCACCATTTTCCTAAATGTATGAAAAGCTTTCAATATGATCTCTCAACAGAAACTTTCATATATATCGCTTTACTGCAGTGGTTCCATAACAACGTCTCAAAAAGAACACAAGCAGTGAAATGTAAAAATGATTTTCCATCTTCTTGCCAGTAAGTGTTTTTTTTCCTTCTCATTGTGAACATGGGGGGGGGTTGGACTTTGGGATCTGGTTTAGTGAGTGTTTGGGTAAGCAAGCACTGTGGTAGATAGGGGTATCTTTTAACTGTCCGCCTGCTGCTTCTAGTTAAAGAAAAGGTTTGGAACAGTGGAGTATGTGGATAATTTGAATTAACTGATGTGGTTTGGGTTCAACATCAGCTGGAATCACAAATTGCAAACACTGAAGATGGGGGACAAATGGAGGTTAAAGTTCATTAGGTGTTAGGTTTCATTTATTACTTGGCAGTTTGGTTGGAGAAGGATACTACTTTAGCCTTGCCAATCTTGGTAAAGTTACGGGGGTGGGATGGGGGTATGTTTGAGGGTGGTGGGGAGGATTTTCACATTTGTTTGAAGGCTGCAGGTATGTATTCAGCTCTGCAGGAGACAGATGGGAAGGCATATTGGTTAATTTGAGTTTTCAGCAGTCTGACTTGGGTAGGCTGTTTTGATGTTTCTTGGTCTGTAGGGTAGCTGGGGTAAAGGGCATTTTCATACCATTTCATGATTCATCAGTTCCGTCAGAACTAATAAATGGGTTTTCTTAAGGATTTTTATTGAATCAAGGGTGAGAGGGGTCAATTTGTAGGAATTTTCTTTCCTTATAGAGGAAGGAAGAGTAGGTATAGTGGGCAAGTAGGTTATTGTGTTCATTTGATGTTTCCTTTGGGCTGATAAGAGGTAGTGTTTTATATGGAAGAGTTCTTAAAGGAAAACTCCACCTTGGAGAAGGGGGGGGGGTGGGTGGCCATTTTTTTCTTTTGATACTAAAGTGAGGAAATGAAAATTTCATAAAGTACAAGCAGGTTTCATGTACATAAACAGTAATGGAATCATACTGTAGAAGGAAAAGAAATTGAAGAGGTAAACTGTAGAATGAGTCTCCCTTTTAAGATTAGGTTTAGGGTTTGGAGCATTGCAGCTATGCTGGGGTGTTGGGGGATATGTGAAAAACTGGGTGTTGCTTTGGGTAGGCTGGAGTTAAAAGGCTTAAACATAGGCATTGTTCCAGTATTCCTAACAGATGCAGGCCATGGTTGGTTTTCTTTAGTAAATGCAAAGGTAACACGTTGGAAGCAAAGCGTGATGGGGAAATTCAAGGACAAGGTCTGGATTAAGGGTGTCACTCAATTTTGAGCAGTTTAGTGATATGGCCTTTTGCCGGGCAGATTTAGTTGTTCATGGGGATGTGTAACTGCTTACAAACGTGCCAAGAAGTATTGGGATGGAGGGCACAATCTGGGAGATGGGATTGGTTTGTGGCTCGTTCGATGGCAAGATGGAAGGATGATTGGAGAAGGGAGGTTGAATATTTAGAGTTTTAATTTGGCTGGCATCATAGGGTTAGCAGGAGAAGTTGTGGGGGAAAGGGTTCAATTCATTTAGCTAATATGGCGGTAGTACGAGTTGCTGGTGTTGGTACATAAAGTGTGTCAGGATGGGTTAGAAGGATTAGATGCTTGGTACAACAGTTTTGGGCAGTTTTTAAAAGGAAGGTGTATAGTATGGTCATGGGACTTTACTGAATCTTACTTGGTGGTTTATATGTTTGAAGGGTTGGGGTAGGCTTGTTAGTGGGAAGATTAGTAGATTATGGCTATTGACAAGGGAAGTTTTGTGGTGAAGGCTGATGTAGAGAAATGGAGATTAATTGGATTACAATCTGGTGGTATTGGCTTCATGGATGTATTGACGTCATTAAAGAAGGTGATTCATTGGTCAGTGAATGCTATCCTGGTCATTAGATATTCTGCGTTATAAGAGTGTATAGTGGTGGGATTGCTTTTAACCATCTTTTAGAAAAATAAATCTCATTTTGGTCATTATTATACTCTTTGAGTGGCAAAAGGACATTGTAGTTTAGGTAGGATGGCATGCAGTTGGGGCTTGCTTTGTTTCAGAAGGTTTTGGGATTTTTAGAGTTTTGGTGGTACATTTGGCAGGGCAATGACTTGAAAATGATTTGCAAACCTACTGTTGGTAGTAGGTTAAGTGAGGATATGCTTGATTTACAGAGGTTATACAAGGGTATCAGTATCACTTTGGTGTTAATGAGGGATCACCAGTTTAATTGTGGTGGTTTAGGCAACTGGATGCTTTGGGTATTTATATGACAGGGCTTTGGGTGGTTGATAGCAAAGATTCAGTTTGGTTTGGAGAGGATGGAGTACACCGAATGATGTTTAGCTTTGGCCTTTTAATGCAGTTAGATTTGTTTTGGTGGTTTTGGTTGGAAGTTTTTGGTATGAAGGAGGGGGATCAGCCTGGTACGCCTGGTGGGTGGAGAAAAGGGCAGGCTTGTCCCTCTTCTGTTCCCCCTCTAGTGTTGGATATTCTTTTTACTGAATTGGGAAATGCAAGTGAGTGGTTGGACTCTGCTTGATAAGTAAATGTAAGAGAGCAGATGTAAGGACACTGCTTATTTGGTTGGATGGTTAATTCAATAAGTGGAAAATGAAAGTGAGGGTTGACGCTGCTTGGCAAGTAATATAAGTGAGGTAAGGATGATGCTTATTTGGTCAGAGTGAGCAGGGTCACGCTGCCCTAGTTAAGTTATATAGGTGTTTATGCTGTGAATAATAAATTAAAATATTAGTTGGCGAATAAAGTTATGTTTATGGAATTTTAATAAAGGTTGTCAAATGTCATTTGGTGCGATGTGTGTTTATTGAAGGGGACTGGGACAACGAATTTCTGGGCTTAGTGACAATTCATATTACTCCAGGCTAAAGAATTTGGGTCTTTGTTAGTTATAAGTTTTTGGGGGGCAAATTGTGTTTGGCATATAAAGCTATGACAAAAAAAGAGCTTCACTTAATATTACATGTTGAACTGGTGGATACAGGTAGAACCATCAGACGTGCTAGTTATACATTCAGATTTCATAAATTGTAAAATGGTACTAAGGTCTAGATACCTAACACAGTCAATGATGCATTTGTGGAACAGGTTACCACTATTTATATGTCAATGTAAATTGATATACTTGTTTAAAAAAGTTTTAGATTTGTGGGCTGATCTTAAAGCATTTTTGATTGTTATGGAGTCTGCACTTCAATTGACCTTAAGGCCCTAATGCAGTATTACTGAACTATTGAGCTGTCCTTGAAAATCTACCTGGTGAATATCTTCAAATGGCTGCTGAGGCTATTGCATACCCAGCTTCAATTCTGGTATATCAATCCATATCTGGAAATAAAATCCCCTAACTATGAAAAGAAAATCATTCATAAGGGTGGATTAATGCAGCTGTTTCAAACCATAGGCCAATTGCCATTTTATGTCCCTTATCAAAGATTTTAGAAAAACATATTCATAAGCAATTTATCAACTATCTAGTAAACATCTGCCTTCAACCCAACACAGCGTCTGTCCTCATCACAGCACAACTACTGCTTTTTTTAATACTGTCAGGGTCAACAGAAATGCTGGAAGCCTGGTCTCCACCATTTTCCTAAATGTATGAAAAGCTTTCGATATGATCTCTCAACAGAAACTTTCATATATATCGGTTTACTGCAGTGGTTCCATAACAACGTCTCAAAAAGAACACAAGCAGTGAAATGTAAAAATGATTTTCCATCTTCTTGCCAGTAAGTATTAGTGTCCCACAAGATTTCATACTAGGCCCCATATTTTTCAACATATTCCTCAATGTTCTGTACACTACTACAAAAATACTACCCTATTTCAATATGCTGATGACATGAGCATAATCTGCTCCATCAAATCTCTTTCTAACCTCTAAGACCTTATACAACAATCCTTCTTATCATTTGAAAAATGTCAAAACATTCATAAATAGTTCTACCCCCCCCCCCCACAAAATTAAATTACTGCCTTTTCATCCATAATAGTTCTGTACCAAAAGCATTCACTATCATCTCTGCCAGCAACACAATAACAGAGCAAGTAAACCACACAAAATTATCAGGTGTCATTACAGATGGCCAGGAGAAATTAAACCACCATGCATGACATGTAGCTGAAAAAACTCATCAGAAATTAGGTGCACAAAATAAAAGCCTAGCTCATGGACATTTAAAAGCGAAAAGACATGCTTTACTTTCTTATTTCCATCTCTCCTGTATGTTGCCCCAGTCTTCATTAAATTTCAAGTCTCACATCTGATCCAACTTGAGCAATGTTCTGTAAACCATAATAATAGAACACACCACTGCCTAGTTGTCAGGCAATTAAACTAGTTAGAAATGCCACATCACCTAGGTCTTTCTCTGCTTACTACAATACATAGAGTTCTCTATAAGTCAAGCAGTTGCCCAGGCCTTAACAATTGAGTACAACAATACTCCCCAATAGATTTTTATGCTCTAGAGAAAAATCTCTAATCAATATAACTAAATCATCTAATACTGCAGGTGACTCTATATTCAAATAGTGAAGCAAAACTACAGAACCACATCCCACTACCACTGAAATCCATTCAGAATGCAAACTTATTCATAACACAACTAAAATTTTACCTGTAAAATCAATGGATCTGCTCTTGTACATCTCCTGGATAAATGCCAGTTATGTTCAATTTGCAATATCATTAAGCTATTTCACTTCAGTTAGAATCCTGTACCCCACAATCAGCCATCAGGAATACTGGAATAGTTTTATTAGCATCTTTCAGCTATATACTTTATTTTGTGACACTGCTCACCCCCTCTTTTCTTCTAATATAAAGCTCTTGATAACCGTATATATAACTGCCCCTGAATCTGCTTTATACCCCAACGCTTAACTACAATATTAACTTTTTCTGCCCTACCTAGTTCATTCCCCCACCTCAATTTCTTTGAATTTCTAAGCACTAATCACATGATCTATTATCTATCTGAGAAACCCACTAATACAACTCTTCAAATGCTCAGTGCTTAAGATCTGCTAATGCATAAATATTTTTATACTGTAATAGTTACCTTTATCTTCATGTTAACGTAATCCAATTAGCAAATACACGTGTAATTGTTAATGTATATCATTTAATGTCTGTTCATGAATATTACTGAAAGTCTGTTTAAAAATGTTTGCAATATGATGGAGCTTCTCTCCCTGGGCATCTCTGAAAAGGGGGTTTTGACTAAACCAAGTTGGACAAACCCAGTAAACAAAAGCAAAATAAAATAAATGAAAAAATAAATGCATGGGGCTGCTAGGAATAACACCACCACCACTGGGTATAACAATGGTAGAGTTAGACAAAGGTGATTCAGAGATATGTTAATGAGCTGTTTCTCATTTCATCAACAGATGTTGTCTTTTAATTGCATTTTCTCACCATTACTTAAATTGACCATCCTGTGGTAGGAATTTACACAAGCAGTGAGCATTGTTCTGAAACTCAGGGAAAGTATTTGCAATATACAGTGCTGACAGTCTTTGTACAAAGAACATTGGAAAAGTGAGCATGAGAGCACAGAACAAATCTGTCAAAGAAACAGTCATAATACTACATGCCCCTTACAGATGAGTCAAGTGACTACAAGATACTGGAGATTAGGCACTTACATATTACAGATAGAATAACTATGCATCACTAGACTTAGCAGCTTGCAGTTGAGAAATGCTATCTTTCCTGTGAGCCAGTAATAAAACATGATTACATCTGACTGACAATTCATTCTGCTAATGAGCATGCTGCTTGTGGTCCTTGAGACTGTTGTCCTGGAGACTGTTGCCACCCCACCTTTCCTTCATGATTCTCTCCATGTTTTTTTCCTGCCATTGCTTTTAGAAGGATAACACACCTGCATTTTCCTAGACTCCTTTACTTTCTTTCTTCTACTAAATTATTGTCATATGTGGCACAATTCCAAAACATTCTTCATTAATGTCTTGTGTATTAAATACATTGACAAGTTCAATATTATGGTTAAGCTGCAGTATATTTTTTCTTTATATCTCACAGTACTATACAGCACTAATGAATTATCTATTGGTCACGTGTCGCCTATTTTGCTATATAGTCATTACCTTCTCCTGTTCATAGGTTCATAGGTATTTACTAGGTTAACGACCACAAGGGTTTTTTTAAGCCTAGCCCTGCATCCCAAATCATTGACAAGTTCTGATACCCTTGATAAGTGTAGGCATGGGCCTGTGCGAGGAATCATTTACAGGTTATGTTTGCATGAGTATTTTGTGGATCTGTTAGCATTACATTCTCATTCATAGTAATTTAACACTGAACCATTATGTCAAACATAGAAGACCATTTCAAAGTATACACTGAGACTTTCTATTGCCATTTAAGAGCATTGAATGATGCTCACATCTTTACTGCTATTTACATTTAGTTACAGTACTTATCTATTGCATTGCAGTGAGCTATGCTGACTTAGTACATATGACCATTAAGTGGTCCAGAATATCTAAAAGGCATACGTTGATTTGACTGGCCCATTTCATGCATATTTACAGCATACGTGAGACTGCAAACTCTTCACTCTTCCTCAAGGTGAAGCTACTCACCAGATGATTGGTTGTTAAAAAGTTTCAAGTCATTCAATTGAAAAGGTGGCTGTGAATGATATTATCTTTGTAATGAGTAATTAATGCTAGCCTTAAGGGCTTCAAGCCTCATTTTCTTCCTTCAAAGCTAATCCCATCTACATGAGATTATTTTTAGTAGTATTGGAAATGCCTCACTTCACATCCTGGCACTTGGTTTAATTTCTAATTTACACTTCTTGCATTAAATCCTGCTATAGTTTTCAATAAGATGCATGGTTTCTGTCTATTGTGCCTTGTTGCGTGTATCATAAGACCCGGAGGTCATTTTAAGCCTAGCTGTTTTATCCCAATGTAATACCATGAAAATGCTAGTCAATACCCAAAGTTGAATTTAGTGATGACTGCCCATATCCAGGAGAGTTGTGGGCGCAATCCCAGCTAAGAATTTAAGGTGCCCCATCCACTCGTCCAGGTTCCTGTTGAACAGTGTCATAGAGGTGCTCTGTTTCATATGAACTGGTAGCCTGTTCCAAAGATGTGGCAGTTGCTGGGAGATAAATCTGCCCCTCCAACATGTCCTATTTAAGTCACAGGCCATATTTTGGTCCCTAGAATGGGTAGCTCTAGTCCCATTTGATTTACAGATATGCAGCAAATTCATTAGGTTTGGGTCTTGGATTCCTCTGTAGACTAGGCATAAGTCTCCCCTAAGAAGTCTATAGAACATAGTGACAGGGACATTAGTCAGTCTATGTAAGGCACTTGTTGTAGTCCCTTGATCTTCTTTGTTAGAAACCTTTGAGGTCTCTTGAGTTGCTGAGGGTGCTTTGTACGGTACATGCCAAACTGGGTGTTATATTTAATTATTGGCCAGATTAGCGCCGAGTAGAGAGAGGTTATAATCTATTTTGTTCACGAGGCGATGCCTTTACTAATCAAGTGTGCTGTGTAGAAAGCCTTCCTTACTACAGCAGACACATGGTGGTTGAAGTTAAGTTTGCAGTCAACTTGTGAGCCCAGGTCCCTTACCTCTTTGTGGGTACTTAGGGTATTGTTGTTGATTTGATAGTGTAAAGGGACATTGTTTGTACCTAAGGAAATGGTGATGCATTTCTGTGCATTCAGTTTGAGACCATGGCTAATATACCAGTCACTGGTCTGTGTGAGACCCTCCTGGAGTATACTGACATAATTTGGGGATTCAGTGATTGCACCTAGTTTGCAGTTGTCTGCAAACTTGATCAGCCACAACCCCTTAGTTTTGACATGAACTTCTAAGAAGTATATATCAAACAGTAGGGGTCCAGCACTGACCTCTGTGGCACCCTGCTGGTAACAAGTCTGCTGGCTGATGTGGAGTCACCCACTTTGATAGTGTGTGTCCAGTTTGTGATCCAGTTGGCAACCCATCTTACAATGAAGGGATTTGCATTCAGTTTGCTAAATTTATCAGTAATGCCTGAATGTGGGATCCTATCGAAAGTCTTTGCTAAGTTGAGTTATGTTTTGTGCACAGATTTGCCCTTGTCAATGGCTCTAGTCACGTTTTCAGAGAAGTCCACCATCTTTAACAGGCATGATCTGCCCTTGATGAAGATATATTTCATATAAACAACAATAGAGTTTTTATTACTATTTTGAGAAATAATGGAGCCAGAAGTAACTTATCCTTTAATAATTTCACCAGAAAACTCGCTATCATAATTGTACAATAATTGTTATGAAGACTGCCCGTAAAGCCATGAGAAAAATGTAACATAAGCTAGGCATATTAGAGTCACTGCACTATTTATAAAACTCCAAAAACATGGACATATTTTACTGGTATTCACACACAATACACAAACAAGAAAGGTGCATTCATCAGAATCTGTAATTTACTGTTCCATCTTTCTTCAGTTGGTTCTATAAGAAAAAGATGCCTATGTCTGGGAGGGAGTCGCTACATATCATTACCACAGGGCCCTTAAAGTTTCATATTCTCACCATGGAGTTGGTTCTACCATGAATCACCACCTTCCACAAAATTAGCTAATGAAACACCTGAAAATAATATCTAAAACACAGAAGGACAAAAAAAATGTAACTTTTAAATGTTTTTTTGCGATGGGTGGACAAGCCCCAGAAACCCCTAAAATGATTTATACCAAATCCACAGTTGCAGCAATTCACATGGGGAGGAATCTAAAAAAAGAACTGAATCGTTGCCGGTGCACACTTAGAAATTGCACCAGCAATGATTTCCAGTGGGAAGCAGCAACCAACGTTCTAACTCTTGATCTTTTTTTTTCCTGCTGGCGAATGAAGCTCTGGGGATTTCGCCATGACCAACCCCCTTGGGTCACACTGAAATTGGAGTACTTTGTAATAAGAATTTAATTTGGTACAATGTTTACTGGCTTCCCTATGGCTGTCTGAGAATCAATTAGGTTCTAACTGCACAATACAACTGGGCAAAATCATCTTTTATCACAGATTGAAGGATACAGTAGATTGACAGACAGTGGGATTTCTTTTTATGTACATTTTCCATGTACTACAATGAGTAGTTTCTTTTTTATTCATTTTTTGGACAATTGTGGAAGGAGTAACTACATGTGTAAGGGTTGTAAACACTTGGGGTGCAGAAATTCACTTATTTAGACGTTTGCAAGAGGTTCTTAAGACAAAAGTGTTTTTGACCTGTTGAAATCAACAGTATTTTGTAGGTGAGATATTCTGGTTCTCTTTTTCATATAACTACAATGTCTAAACAACTTCCAGGGAAAGATTTAGCAGCTTAACTGCTTCTCTGTAATTCTATCAACATTTCCTTTTAAGCCTGTGCATTTGGGAAGGAGTGGTATTTGGTGTCTTCTTCAGTGGCTCACACCTTCTTATATCTAGCATATATTATGTATTCTTGTCATGATATAATTTGTGGCTGAAATGTATTATTCTGTGCAAAAATTAAATGAAATAAATAAATAAACAAATACATAAAAGAAAAAATGCAGAAGGGACAGAAAAGGCAAAGGACAAGATCGTGTGGACCCTTTCCTCATATCAAAGTGCATTTCATGCATCGTAAGTTGTCAGGCAAATTTAAACTTTCTACGTTTTGCAATGTCTGTAGTCAGCAATTTAAAATACATGACCAATTTATCTCTCCCTCCCTCTGTATCTATCTCTGCAAGCTTCCTTTGGACTCATGGTCAAGAGATATGTGAAAGTAAAATATATTCATTATAATTACATAGTTTGACTCACTCCCTTCTTATCAAGTCATTTATCCTATAAAAACAGAAAGAGATCTCTAACTTTCATAAAAAATAATAAATACATGAAAAATATGTATATCAGCCAGTTTCTATGTAAGGTTATCGTGACATTTTGGCAAAACTGTCCAGTGGGCTTTGATTAAAAAGACTGCATCTCCTGTCAGGAAGGAAAGCTGATATGAACTTATGTGCAATATTTTAGTTCACAGTATCTGTTGCTGATAATTTTTATATCTCAGCCTAATACAAACAAAGATCCACAGGTGCTGAAGCATTCCTAAAACATGCATGCACTTTCATTGTCGGAAATACATTATGGGAGATGTACACTTACTGTAGCTTTGCCCTGTAATAGCATACAGTGAGACGCATGCTTTTAACTCATCTCATGTTATGAACTGCGGCAGCTTGAGCTAATGTACTGCACTAGGCCACTGTGAATTCTTATGGATAATTTCTGGTATTTTATTTTACTTTGATAGCTATCTACTTCAATTCAGCTTTTCTCCTTGACACTACACTGTGATAAGAAAACCAAATTAAATCTTCTGCAAAGACATTCCAATATAATTCTGTTGTTTATGTTATTCACTGCCAAAACTTTATACATCTGCAATAGGGCCTAGTTCAGATGGATGTCATTATGTGTTGGGGAGTCTAATATGAAAAGAATGTGTGAAGTTAGTTTCAGGATGTAAGGCAGCAATGTGTGATTTGTTACAGATAATATATTTCGAATATTTGTATTATTCACTCATATTACAGTGTAGCAGAATTAGCTTGATACAGCACTTACAGAATTAAAATAGTCAACATTTCAATGTACGACATTTACAATGTATTTATTTATTTATTGATCTTATTTACTGGGGTGGTGCACTGATCAATTTTAACTAATTTCAAGCTTAACCCAGTTCCAATACAATGTATTTCACAACAAAAAATACAGAAATGCATGCAATAGCACAGTAGCTCAGACTAGTTACATAGAAAAAAATGAATGTGTACATTCCAGAGAACAAATGCAGTGCAATGTACAATCAAGCAGACTGTAGTGTACAATATATACATTCATTTCTAAAGTAAGTAAATCTTGAGCCAGGAGAAGGGCTGTGGAAAGGAAACAGTGATAGTGTGTTAGGTGATATATATTGTGCTAAAGTAGGAGTATATGGCTTAGATAAAGAAGTGCTTTTTGCGATGTCATGGCACACAAAAATAAACTGCTCTATAGAACTCCATTTCAAAATAACCTGCTAATTTTGCAGTGCAAGTTTTAACATGGTCTTCATGTTTTCCTAATTATTTAGCTTCTACAAATTGTAAAGCAAACATTTGAAACAGTTAAAATAATTTCTGGCTGGAAACATCTAATGTAATGCCAGCTCTTAAATTAAAATAACTTCTGGTAATAGAAATATTTAATGTAACACAGAGTTTTAAATTAAAATAGTTTCTGCTATTAGAACTATCTAATACTGGAGAGATGACTGTAGACCTGCACCACGCTACCCCGTACAGCACCCAAAAAATATTGCAGCATTTTCCACTAAATACATGTTATGAGGAGTGCAAAAGCATGGATTTCACTGCAGACAAACCCGATAATAATAAATGAAAATCTTTTAACAGACTTTAACACAAATATTAACTTTGCTGTGACTGAGACCTCCTTGAAGGTCTTATGCATTGGGGTTGCTACACTGAAAACAAACTGAATCTGTAAAATAGGAGACCTGATTCAAAACTGTTATGTTAAAACTGATGCTTTTAAAAATGAAAGCAGTTCATCTGAAAACAAACTCAAATTAGGACCCAAATGCAATAATACTGTCTTTCAAATTTTTTTTGTGAAATATACAGGAACAAGTAAATGTACTGCTTCAGATTCTATTCTCTACAAAAGACCATCCTAAAGTTTATTAAAAACATATCAGAGAGACAGAGCGTATATTTTGTCTAAAGAGCAATGTTGCTCCAGCATCAACCATCCAGGGCTGTATGTATTACATTTCTGTTATACTGAAACATTTAATTAATTTCAGTGCAAGAAATTATGGAGATTTTTCTTCAAATAACTGTACCTTACAGATTCAAGCA
Source organism: Protopterus annectens (assembly GCF_019279795.1). Lineage (NCBI taxonomy): Eukaryota > Metazoa > Chordata > Ceratodontiformes > Protopteridae > Protopterus > Protopterus annectens. The sequence continues at coordinate 86,494,865 of NC_056728.1, forward strand.
CATCTTCCACTTGACATAAAAGTGAAAAGATAGGGTAATTTCACACTTGTTCCACATATAAGGCTCCTTATTCACCCCTCACCAACCAAGCGACTAAGCAGCTCACCCTACTATTCAGGCATGACCAAAGGACAATTTCAGGTGTACTCTCCAGTCCAGCTAATGAATCTGGGTATTTTGAGGCAATGTTACAACTGCCTCATGTACACAGACAACCCTCTTCTCCTACCACAAAACACTAACATATGTGAGAGATGCAATTATATAGCCAAACTGGAGGCTAAGCTCTCTCCACCCAAGACTGGAACAGATAGTCAAGGAGAAGGTTAACACTTGCACCACACCTCCAGCCACACATAGACCTACTAAAACAGCACTGGCAAAAAATACACATAAAAACACAAAATCATACTTCCAGGCTCTAAATAAAAACCTGCAAAAGCATCGGAGACCTCCAAAGTAGACATCCAAACAACCTGCAACTCCCATCACAAACCAGACAACACATAAAACACAAAATCAGTGTTCCACACAATCACAGCCCTTAAGGTGAAATAACATACCTAAAACACTAGTAATAGGTGACTCTATAGTCAGGCACACTGATGTCCCACTCACTAGGCTGGACAAGCAGAACGTTACTGTTAGCTGCCTGTCGGGACCCAGAATCCGCCACATAACACAAGTATTCAGGTTACTCCAGAACAAGTAAAAATATGACTCTGTCATTGTTCATGTTGGTGTGAATGACCTAAGATGTACCTCCCTGGACTACATGAAAAGAGACATGGAAGAGCTCTCTGATCATGTAGTCCAGGCTGATATGACCCTGACCCTGAGTAGCATCCTGCCCTCACCAAGAATGATACCTCAGTATAAAATAAAAAATGATCAATTTCAACAATTGGCTAAGCTTCTGGTGTCATTCAAAGGGGATCCAGTGTCTGTCAGCCTGGGACAATGTGCTTGACAAGCCTCGTTGCTTCACAAGAGATGGCTTGCACCTGTCACCCATAGGCTTTCGAATACTGGCCAAGGCTTTTGCTGCCCCCATAGTGCCTTTTTTAGGCAAGGCTCAAAAGTCAAACTCACCTCCATAAACAACACAATTAAGAAAAAACTGAGGGTATTGCTACTCAACGCCAGGAGTTTAAATTTCAAAATGCACACGGTCAAAGCACTCCTCAGTATGGAGAACGTTGACATGTGTGCAGTAACTGAAACTTGGTTCAAGGCTCCAGAGAGCACCTCAGCACTACTGGGCTACAACTCATACCACACATTTTGGTCACAGAATGCGGACAAAAACACAAAAGGAGGGGGTGTATCCATGTTGATTAAGGATACCTACACCTCCAGGTTAGTGGTGCAGCATGATACCTCTGAGATCATCCATGTGCAACTAACATCGGGCAAATCTGCAATGCAAATTGTGGCCTGCTACAGATCACCCTCCATGACCCAAGATGACCACTCCACCTTTCTGGAGACACTGGAAAATATGAAGGTCCTACCGAACACCCTGATATTGGTAGATTTCAATTACCCTACCATTCACTGAGAAAACTACTCGAGTACAAACTTCCAGGGCACAGCGCTTCCTGGAATTCATTAACTCAAATGGCCTGGATCAGCTGGTAAACTCCCCTACCAGAGGTGAAAACATATTGGACCTGGTCATCACCAACATGGGCGACAGGTGTTCCACACTGGAGGTCAACCCATCACTGGTTAGATCACACCATAAACTAATCATTCTAGATGTCCACACCCCACCACCACCCCAACTAAGGAAACCACTGTAAAAAACTTTCCTAAAGCAAAATTCACCTTACTTAAGACAGAGGTGATAAGCTTCACAGCCCACGCGCTATAGGATAATGCTGCCCAAGATGCAGAAACCTTTACAAATGCACTCTATGAGCACCTACAAGGATGCATGGATCGTACCATCCCTAGCAAAACCAAGAATCACTCCTCTAAGAGAAGGAAACCAGTTTGGTGGACCCCTGCCATAAACAGGCTATACAACAGAAGGAGGAAACTAGTTAAAAAAAAAAGCAAATCCCCAAGAAGGAAAGACATCCCTGATCAGTATCAGTAAGAAACTAAGGTCCCTCATAAAATCATCCAAGGCTAACTTCAAAAGAAAAATAGCCAAGGATTCAAAAGATAACCACAAAGCCTTCTTTAGCTATGTTAAGAATCTAAGTGGCAACTCGCAGATATGCAGTGAACTAGTGCAAAATAGCACAAGATATACTGAACCTACTGATATTGCCAACATCCTGGCATATAGATTCAGTGCAAAATTCACCCCCCTCTCACCCCCAAAAGGGCCCACAACAATACCAGAAAAGTGTAGTGTCCCAGAAATCACAGATGCACAGGTGAAAACAGCCCTTTCAAAAGCCAAAAACACAGTGTCAGTGGGGCCAGATGGTGTCCCAGGCTGCATCTTGCATGAACTACAGAACAAACTAACCCCCACCTAAACATGCTGTTCAACCTCAGCCTCTCCACAGGCTACATGCCCATAGAATGGCGCACAACAATGGTTATTCCTCTCCAAAAAGGAGGGGCCACAACTGTCCCTGGTAACTATCGCCCCATAAACCTGACTAGCCTGGTCTGCAAGGCTATGGAGCGCATCATCATGGAACTCATTAACAAAGACATTGGGAACCTCCAAACACTTGACCCGACCCAGTTTGGTTTTGTTAAGGGCAGATCATGCCTACTAAACCTGGTTGACTTCTTCGAGACAGTCACCACGGTCATAGATGAGAGAAAAGTGGTTCACACAGCCTACCTTGACCTCGCCAAGGCTTTCAACACCATTTCCCACTCGGGTATTACAAAAAAACCCCACCAGCCTGAACATAAACCCCTACATCATGAGATGGGTTGCCAACTGGCTTACAGACAGAACTCACACAGTAAGAATAGCGAGCTCCAGGTCTAACTCTAAACCAGTCACAAGTGGTGTCCCACAAGGCTCGGTCCTGGGACCCCCTACTGTTCGGCATATACCTCTCAGAAGTACAGGCAAACACAGGAGGACTATGGCTAACCAAGTTCACCGATGACTGCAAACTGGGAGCCATAATTGACTCTCCAGCTGACACGGACATCCTCCAAAAGGGCCTTACTGAGACAGACACATGGTGTCAAAGTCATGGCCTCATGCTAAATGCCAAAAAATGCATAGTCATCCCATTTGGGAAAAACAAAACACCCACGAATTACCACATAGGTGGCAGCCCCCTTAATACAGAAGAGGTAATAAGAGATCTGAGGACCCAGGTAGATAGTAATCTCTCCTTTGACAATCATATTGCCAAAGTAGTTAGGAAATCCTTCTATGTGGCCCATCTAATTACTAAAGGGGTTGCATCTAGAAGTAAAGAGGTTATAGTGCCCCTCTACTAGTCACTCATCAGACCCATCATAGAGTAAAATGCCCCATTTGGGATGTACCTCACAAGACACTTCCAACAGCTGGAAAGACCACAAAAGTACCTCACCAAGAGGATTACTGGCCTCAAACATATGTCCTATGCAGCCCAACTGAAAAAAACTCCAGCTGTACTCTGTGGCATATCACTTACTCAGAGGTGATCTTTGCCTGACTTACAAAGCCATATCCAACTTAGAATTGATGGACATGCTCCACCTAAAGAAATCCAAGTCACTGCGAGCCACGCACTCTAGTGAGCTAAACCTCGCCACAACAATAAATAGAACATGCTGGAGGGATAGATTCCTGTCACAGAGACTCCCCATGCTTTGGAACAAAATTCCAAACTACATTAGGCAGAGCCCCTCACGAACACTCTTCAAGAGAAACCTTGACGAGTGGATGGGTAAGAGAAAATACGTCCCTGGGATCACTTCATTGGCTCTGATTGACAGAGGATCAGTTAATTAATCAATGGGGTGGAGAAAGCCAACACACTCTGGCTAGGCTTATAAATGCCCTCAGGCAGATAGCCCAGTACCTACCTATGAACCTATGAACCTATTAAATAGGATAGGAAATTATCAGCAATTTACAAGTTTTTTTATGCTTAATAATATTTATCATTGGACTTTGAACAAGAAGATATACATGTTTTCAAATTATACTTTCTGCAGTCCTCTGTTGCCCGATGTTCTTGTTCATAGGTTCATAGGTTGGTACTAGGCTATCAGCCCTAGGGCCTATACAAGCCTAGCCATAACAATTCCCTGGCTATTTCTTCCCACATTATTTACTTCCCTGGACCCTTGTCTAGCAGGGTGACTAACATGATCCCCAGGGTGAATTTCCTTTCTCCCATCCAATCATCAAGGTTCCTTTTGAAGAGGGCCAAAGAGGCACTCTGCTTGACATGTATGGGCAATCTATTCCAGAGTCTGGGGAGTCTCTGGGTCAGGAACCTATCCCTCCAGCATATTTTGTTTATTGTGATGACAAGGTTTAGATCCCTGGAGCGTGTGGCTCTGAGGGATTGTGATTTAAGTGTAGCATGTCCAACAGCTCTGGGTTTGACATGGCCTTGTATGTTAAGCAGAGATCGCCTCTGAGTAGACGATATGCGACAGAGTATAGCTGGAGTTTTTTAAGGTGGTCAGCGTAGGGCATCTGCTTTAGGCCTGTGTTTCTTTTAGTGATGTATTTCTGCTGCCTTTCCAATTGTTGCAGATGTTTTGAGAGGTACATACCAAATGGGGCATTGTATTCTATAATGGGTCTAATGAGGGATAAGTACAGTGGGACAATGACCTCCTTTTTTCTGGATGAATAGCCCTTAGTGATGAGGTGTGCCACATAGAAGGATTTCCTGACTGTTGTGGCGATGTAGTTATTGAAGGTGAGACCACTGTCCACCTGTGTCCCTAAGTCTCTTATCACACTTTTGGTGTTTAGTACACTACCACCTATATTGTAATTCATGGGTACATATTTTTTCCCAAAGGGGATAACTGTACATTTCTTGGTATTGAGCTTGAGCCCATGGCTCTGGCACCAAGCATCTGTTTCTGTAAGGCCCTTTTGTAGAGTATCCACATCATTTGGGGATTCAATAATGGCTCCCAGTTCGCAGTTATCTGCGAACTTTGTTAGCCAGAGTCCTTTAGTGTTGGCCTGTACTTCAGAGAAGTAGATGCCAAACAAGAGCGGTCCCAGGACTGAATCCTGAAGTACTCCACTTGTCACTTGTCTGGAGCTGGATTTGGAGATGGCTACTTTTACAGTGTGGGTTCTATCAGTAAGCCAGTTAGCAACCCATTGGGTGATGTTGGGATTAATCCCTAGCTTAGTACGTTTATCTATGATTCCAGAGTGGGGGATGGTGTCAAAGGCCTTGGCGAGGTCTAGATAGGCTGTGTGGACCACCTTACCCTTGCCCATGGCTCTGGAGACTGATTTGAAGAAGTCAATCAGGTTCAGGAGACAAGATCGGCCCTTCACAAACCCAAACTGGGTGGGGTCCAGTGTTTGAAGGTTGCCAATGTCTTTGCTTATAAGTTCCATGATAATACGCTCCATGGCCTTGCAGATAAGGCTCATCAGACTGATGGGACGGTAGTTTCTGGGATCCAAGGTGGATCCCCCCTTGTGGAGTGGGATAACTGTACCTCTGCACTACTCAGTGGGCACGAAACCTGAGGTGAGGCTATGATTAAACATGACACTTAGGTGAGGTGCCAGTTCATGTAGTACACAGCCCGGGATGTCATCTCGTCCCATGGATGCTGTATTCTTAGCTTTGGAAAGTGCGTTTTTTACCTGTGTAGCCATTATTACTGGAATTTGGCAATCTTCTGGTATTGAGATGGGCCATTTAGGGGGTTAGAGGAGGGTGAAGTTGGCACTGAATCGATCTGCCAGGATATTGGCAATATCTTTGGGATCAATATATTTAATGCCATTCTGTTTTAGCTCAGAGCAGATCTGAGCATTGCCATTTAGATTCTTGACATAGTTATAGAATGCCTTGTGGTTGTCTTTGGAATCTTTGGCAATTTTATTTTCGTAACTAGCTTTGGAGGAGTTTATGAGGGATCTCAGTTTCTTACTGAGGGTGGTAAGGGAGTTTTTTGCAGTCTGGGATTTTCCTCTTTTCTGCAACAGTTTCTTCCTTTTGTTGTAAAGTTTGTTTATGGCAGGGGACCACCAGATTGGCTTCCTTTTTTTGGATGAGAGCATCTTGGTTCTATTTGGGATGGCACGATTTATGCATGAGTGGATGTGCTCGTACAGTACCTTAGTGTAGGATTCATCAATTGAACTTTCAGTCCCCATCTGCATGGGTGTCATGAAGTTTGTCACTTCTGACTTGGGTAGCATGAAGTTGGCTTTGGAGAAGTTTTTTATGGAGGTTTCCTTACTGGGGGGTGGGGTGGGGTGGGATGTGGATGTTAAGGGTGATTAGCTTATGGTCAGACCTGACTAATGAGGGGGTGACCATAGGTGTGGAGCATCGATTTCCCATGTTGGTAATGACCAGGTCTAGGATATTGGAGCCCCTGGTGGGACTGTGGATTAGTTGATCCAGGGCATTGGAATTTATGAATTCCAAGAACCATTGGGCAAAGGTGTTGGTACATGAGTAGTTTTCCCAGTTAATGGCAGGGTAGTTAAAATCACCCAATATTAGGGTGTTTGGTTCTATCTTAATATTTTCCAGTATGTTTAGAAAGGTGTAGTGAGAATCTTGGGGTATGGTGGGGGATCTGTAGCAAGCTACAATTTGGATTGCAGTCTTACCTAGTGTTAGTTGCACCTGGAGAATTTCAGACACATTGTGTTGGGCAACTAGCCTAGTGGTGTGAATATCCTTGGTGAATATTGACACTCCTCCACCTTTAGTGTTTCGATCCTGGTTTGGTGGCCGAAAAGTGTGATAAGAGTTGTAGCCTGGTATTGCAGGGGTGCTCTCTGGAGCCTTGAACCAGGTCTCAGTTACTGCACAGATATCGATGTTCTCCATTTTTAGGAGTGCACTGCTGATGTACCTGATGTGGGAGGTTATTTATGTGAGTGGTGGTACAGAGCAAGGCAAGTGTGACTTGCATTGTTCTCTCTTGTTCTGTTGGAGCTGTCACATGTACTTGTTCCCTTGCTCTCCTTCACTTTAGGCATGTTACCTTGTTTCCTGATTTTCTGATAATCTGTGCTAGTCACTAATTTGCTGGACATTGATGTTCTTCTGATAACTTCTAGTATATCACTTTTTGGTTTATATTGCTACAGACCAGGTATGCAGTTAATGTCTAAACTATTCTTGATTTGTTTTTCATTGGTCTGATTACCCCAGCTCAAATCATATTGTTCAAGCACAAATCCTTCATTTTGAAAATAATCAAACTGCTCTTTCTTGATATACACGGTGTATTTTCTAACCTCCTGGAGAATATGTGATTCCTGATTGCATTTTTTTCATCAGTTGCTTCATCCTTGAAGTGTGAACAACAACATTTCATGATGTAGGGAATATGACCCTAATATGGAAGATGTAGACAACAAAACAGTGATTTTTGTTTAAATGTTACATTTGTTCATATATTTTTTTTACAAGAAACACCGTTATTAAATTATGACATAGGCAATCATACATTTATATAACTGAAAACAATACACATTTAGATATTGTAAGTTGCAAATATTATATATCACTTATGATCTATCCAGTCAGTCAGTCAAACATTACATAGCTCATACAAATCCTACCATTTTTTAGACCTCATTCCTCCTCCAGAATGTGAGTTCAGCAATTTTAACAAGGCAATTTAGTTCTTATCTTGTTACAGTACTTTGAAAGTTAGCATGTAACTACCTGCCACTGTGCTAGATTTCGTTTCTCATTTTGTGGTACTGCTGATGGTCTGTGAAACACAACTGCTAACCTGGCAGTTGGCACTGAGAGTTAAAGCCGTGAGCTGTGGTTCACTGTTTGATTCCCGCAGCCTTCATTTGCTGTCCATTTGACCCTGAACAAATCATTTAACCAGACATTGCTCCTGAGTCACCCCTGAAAAGGGCCTGTGTGTCCAGTAGGCTTACCTGGTTAACAAACAGGCATTGCTACTTCTGCTACTATTATTATTCTATTAAGTGGTCTTTTGAATGTGCATATAAAAGTTTCATCACCACTAAGTAAGTGATTTTGACACCTGGTAACAAGCTGTTTTATGTGATGTCCCAAAACTGTAGTTGAAGTCATCGGCTATTAAGATCTTTTAACAAGAAAACATAAGGGACTAGATTGTAAGACATTTAAACAGCGTTGTGAAGTCATAATGATATTAAGGAAACACAACACTGAGCTGCAAGAAATATTGCATAAATACAAATAAAGAGCTCTGAATAGTCATCAGCATAAAGCAAATCATGAGAACAGTGTGTAGAAATGGTCTCAGGACAAATGTAGTGCAAGGCAAATAAATTGAATGCCATCAAACTGCTGTCAAGTCCCTTCAGAAAAGATGCCAGCATATGTAGCTATGCACTAACATGAGAAAATACTCATGTATACCAATGTTATAGTACAGAAGTGCACAGTTATTGATTTATTTATATATGTATTTATTTATTTATTTATATATACAAGGAGTGTATCATATAACTTCTTTGCAGTTAAAAACTTTCTCTCGAGTCTCCTCGCTCCTTTATCTGTTTAAAACTTTCATTTAAAGGCTCACTGCTGCTTTACTGCTGTGATAAACATTTCTGCAGTTTTTTTTTCTACCTAAGTAGTGTGGGTATTTGTAGCATTGTCCATATTCAGGCTTGTGTTTTGGGCCTAGTTGTTTGTGGAGGCTGTGTGTCTGAGCACATGTTCAAGGACATCTTAGTTTAGCCAAAGCCATTCTGCATTTCACTGAGAGTGGAGTGTTTATGGTCATTGGCTGATTGGGGTTACCTGGACTACGGCTTGGAGTAAGCAACTCATTGGTTGTATTGAGCTTTTTCTAAAGTTGTTTCAGGTTTCAAATTTCTGTTACTTAAGAAGTTAACTTGTGAGTGTTTCTGCCATTTCACACTGAGCTAATCAGAGGAAGGGCACTGAGCAAACTGATCGGTGATATATGACATTAAGTATCCTGTTTTTTGCTTATTTTTACGAGTTATTTATACCACTTTTATTGTCTGCTGCATACTTTTCTAGCTAGTTTCACTGTGTGTGAGGTATTAACTGGAAATTGTCTACATTTATTAAGCATCTGCTTGGGTTTTTTGTTCTGATTTCCTGCCAAGGAGTGTATCATATGGTTTCCCACCCTCCCTTCGTATTGGTATTGTGTCTTATACTTGGTGGCTTTGGAGTTGCCCGCCCCTAGTGTAAATTTCATCTTGGACACTCCTTCCAGTCTAGTGACATTACCTCATTCTACCTAATCCAGGGAGAACATTTGAGAAGGCCAACCCACTTTGTTTCTTCTCCTCCTTTCCCCCTTCCACTTTACAAAAAAAATGTTTAAGCTTGTTCCTGCCTTTCCTGTAAGTAATCTAGTCCAGATACAGATTTGCTGTATCCAGGACTGTTTGTAAGCTTCTGAGCCCCCAAGCCTTTCTGTGTTAGAAGGAAGCCTTCTAGCTTAATTTTGTTTCTTAGAACTAGCCAGTTTTTTAGTTTCAGCATATAAATCTGTTTCTTTGAGCTCAGCACTTGTTCAGAACTCATTGTAGGCACTAAATAAGCTACAAAGTACTACAGCACTCAACTTTCCTCACTTGCCTAGAGGAAATCAGTTTTTAGCACTTAATAAATAAGCACCTATCCAGGCATGTCTAAGGGTCAGCTCCCGGTGTTTTCTCCTGTCTACCTGATGAATCTGGGCATTTTGGGACAATGCAGCAATTGCCTCATGTACACAGACAACCCTCTCCTCCTACCACCCAACACTACAACCTGTGAGAGATGCACTTATATAGCCAAACTGGAAGCAAAGCTCTCTTCACCCAAGACTGGACTAGACAGTCAAGAGGAGAAGGTAAACACTTGCACCACACCACTGTCATCATATAATCTCTCAAAACCTACACTACCAAAACACACACATAGAAACATAAAACACACACCTACATTCACGGAGGCTCTCAATAAAAATCTGCCCAAGAAACAGGGACCTCCAAAGCAGAAATGCAAGCAACCTGCACCCCCCCAACAACCCAAATGACACATAGCCCAAAAACTCAGTGTGCCACTCAAACACAGCCCATAAGGCATAACAACGTACCCAACACTCTAGTCATAGGTGACTCTATAGTCAGGCACATTGATATTCCACTCACCAGGCTAAACAAGGAAAAAGTTACTTTCAGCTGCCTGTCGGGTGCCAGGATCCACCACATAATGCATGCACTCAGGTCATTCCACAGCAAGTACAAATATGACTCTGTCATTGTCCATGTTGGTGTGAATAACCAGAGATGTACCTACCTGGACTACATGAAAACAGACATGGAGAAGCTGTCCAATCTTGTAGCGCAGGCAGGTATGACCCTATCCGTGAGTAGCATCCTGCCATCACCCAAAATGATACCATAGTACAAGGACAAAATAATTGACTTCAACAATTGGCTAAGCTTCTGGTGTCATTCCAAGGGGATCCGGTATCTGTCTGCCTGGGATGACATGATCAACAAACCACGATGCTTTGCCAGAGTTGGCCTGCACCTGTCACCCTTGGGATTCTGGATACTGGCTAAGGCTCTTGCCATCCCTATAGTGCCTTTTTTAGGCAAGGTTCAAATGACAAATTCACCACTGTAACAGGTAAAAGCAAGCAAAATCTGAGGGTAATGCTACTCAATGCTAGAAGTCTAAACCTCAAAATGCACTCACTCGAGGCACTCCTTAAAATGGAGAACATCGACATCTATACAGTGACAGAGACCTGGTTCAAGGCTCCAGAGAGCACCCCTGCATTACCAGGCTATAATTCATACCACACCTTTCGGCCACCTAGCCTGGACCGAAACACTAAAGGTGGAGGCATGTCCATATTCATTAAGGATATCCACACCTCCAGGCTAGTTGCTCAGCATAATGAATTTGAGGTTATCCAAGTGCAACTAACTCTGGGCAAGACTGCAATCCAAATTGTAGCTTGCTACAGATGCCCCACCATGCCCACTCCTCATTTCTTGATACACTGGAAAATATTAGGGTACAGCCTAACACCCTAATAATGGGTGATTTCAACTACCCCACCATTAACTGGGAACACTACTCATGTAACAACTCTTGTGCTCAACGTTTTCTGGAACTCATAAATTCCAACACCTTGGATCAACTTATCCAAACCCCCAACAGGGGCAACAATATCCTAGACCTGGTCATTACCAACATGGGCAACCAGTGTTCCACACCAGAGGTCAATTCCTCATTGGTCAGATCCGACTACAAGCTAATCACCCTAGACATCCACATTCCACCCCCACCCCCCATTAGGGAAACCACTGTAAACAATTTCTCCAAAGCCAACTTCATGCTTCTTAAGATAGAAGTGGCAAACTTCACGACACCCATGCTGGTGGACAATAGAGGTACAACTGCTGAATCCTACACAAATGCACTTTATAAGCACTTACATGAGTCCATGGATCATGCAATCCCTAACAGAAGCAATATGCTATCCTCCAAAAAAAGGAATCCAATCTGGTGGTCCCCTGCCATAAACAAACTCTACAACAGAAGAAAGAAACTGTTGCAAAAAAGAGTAAAATCCCATGATTGGAAGAACTCCCTGGTCAGCCTCAGTAAGAAGTTGAGATCCCTCATAAAATCCTCCAAAGCTAGTTACGAAAACAAAATCACCACTGATTCTAAAGACAACCACAAAGCATTCTATAGCTATGTCAAGAATCTCAATGACAACAGTCAGATCTGCTCTGAGTTACAGCACAATGGTGTTAAATATACAGAACCAACTGATATTGCCAACATCCTGGCAGATAGGTTCAGTGCTAACTTTACCCCCCCTCTCATCCCCTAAAGGGCCCATCTCTATACCGGAAGAATGCAAAGTTCTTGTAATCATGCTGCACAGGTAAAAAACACACTCTCCAAAGCCAAGAACACAAAATCCATGGGACCTGACAACATACCAGGCTGCGTTCTACACGAAGTACAGATTGAACAGGCACCCCACCTAAGTACCATGTTCAATCATAGCCTCACCTCATGCTTTGTGCCCACTGAATGGCCCACAGCAACGGCTATCCCACTCCATAAAGCGGGAGCCACCACGGACCCCAGGAACTACCACCCCATTAGCCTGACGAGCCTGGTCTGCAAGGCTATGGAATGTATCATTATGGAACTTATAAGCAATGACATTGGTAATCTCCAAACTCTGGACCCCACCCAGTTTGGGTTTGTAAAAGGCAGATCTTGTCTCCTAAACCTGATAGACGTCATTGAAGCGGTCACCAAAGCCGTATATGAGGGTAAGGTGGTTCATACAGCCTATCTAGATCTCACCAAGGCTTTTGTCACCATCCCCCACTATGGCATTATAGATAAACTCACTAAACTAGGTATAAATCCCTATGTCACAAGATGGGTTGCCAACTGGCTCACTGACAGAACCCACGCTGTGAAAGTAGTAGACTCCAAATCCAACTTCAGACCGGTGACAAGTGGAGTACCACAGGGTTCAGTCCTTGGTCCTCTCCTGTTTGATATCTACTTCCCAGAAATACAGGCTAACACAGATAGTCTTTGGCTAATGAAGTTCACAGATGACTGCAAACTAGGAGCCATAATCAAAACTCCTAACAATGTGGACATTCTACAAAAGGTCCTCACTGAGACAGATGCCTGGTGTCAAAGCCATGGCCTCAAGCTCAATCCTAAAAAGTGCATTGTCATCCCTTTTGGTAAAAACTCTGTACCCATGAACTACCACATAGGTGCTAGTCTACTTAACACCGAAAGTGTGATAAGAGACCTTGGGACACAGGTGGACAGTAGTCTCTCCTTTGATAATCACATCACCACAGTAGTCAGGAAATCCTTCTACGTGGCACACCTAATCACAGAAGGTTTCTCATCCAAGAAAAAAGAAGTCATTGCTCCCCTCTACTCGTCACTTATTAGACCCATTATAGAGTACAATGCCCCATTTGGTATCTACCTCACAAGACATCTACAACAATGGGAAAGGCCATAGAAATACCTCACAAAGAGGATTACTGGCCTCAAACAGATGCCCTACGCAGACCGCCTCAAAAAACTCCAGCTTTACTCTGTCGCATATCGCCTACTCAGGGGCAATCTCTGCCTAACATACAAAGCTATGTCAAACCTAGAGCTGTTAGACATGCTCCAATTAAAGAAATCCCAATCCCTCTGAGCTACATGCTCTAGGGACCTAAACCTTGTCACCACAATAAACAGAACATGCTGGAGGGATAGATTCCTGTCCCAGAGACTTGCCATACTCTGGAACAAACTACCTATCTATATCAAACAAAGCTCCTCTTTAGCACTCTTCAAGAAAAATCTTGATGACTGGATGGGAGATAGGAAATTCACCCCGGGGATCACTTCTGTGGCTCTGCTCGACAAGGGCACAGGAAAATAATTTTCTTGGGTGGCGATAGCCAGGGTACCTTTTGGCTGGGCTTATATAGGCCCTAGGGCCAATAGCCTAGTACCTACTTATGAACCTATGAACCTATGTATTTATGTTTGTCTGTACGTATGTATTTTTCAATTTGCGAGCCAGGTAAGTGAGCTGGTCTGCTGACCTTTTCCAGTCATGATCAGATGAATTACTACATAACATATAAGATACACTTAACACTTTTATAGGACATTCATAGATACACATCTGACATAAAAGAGAATTCAAGTGATGATTTACAATATAACATCAACAAAAGAGCATTCAGTATCCTGCATATGATGTTCCTGGTCTGTGAATATAACAGTAATGATAAATGGTAGATGTATACATACAGGAAGATACTACATTAAGAGTACAGATGGTAATAGTTAGATGTATTTAGAACTGTATCAATCCAAGAAAATGAGTGATTGACAAACTAGCAGTGGAACTGACCAAAGCCATTAAATGAGAACAATTGAAAACTACACATTTTATGAAATGCTGACTCTTTTAACCCTCATCTAGAAAGCAGTTACACTTACCTTTCTTACATAAGTGTTCCATTAATGAACTTTTGAAGGTTTGGAGGCTATTTTTTACTTCATTTGGAAGATTGTTCCAGAATGTCAGACCTGATTCTGGAAATTACTTTTCTTCCTATAGTAGTTTTGAATTTTGGCGAAACCAGAGTAAGAGAGTCATCCTGACTGCACATCTGTGTGTAATTTACTTGCCTATTTGGAAGTAGTCTTTTGAGTGGAGGAAAGTAACCAATGCTGAGTACTTTATAATTTAAACAATTCTGGTCCTCCATAAACTCCATCCTCCACCCAGGTAAAGTCAGTACCCGTCCTCCTAACATCCCTCACTCCTCCAAAACTATTGCTACCTCATTCAACACACACTTCACACAAACCATACTATCACTAGCTAAACAACACAACCCCCCTCCCCTCCAACCCACACCTTCAACTAGTAATCTCCCCACTGCCTTCTCTTTTTCTCCTGTACCTACCTCCAACATAAAAAAACTCTTAACTAAACTTAAGCCCACCAAATTAGCAGGAGACAACCTCCCAAGTGAATACCTACAATTCGCAGCTGATGCTTTGGCCTACCTAGTATCCATCTTGATTAACCGATCTCTGTCAGAAAGTTACGTTCCCACACTGTGGAAAGTATCACATATAATTCCCCTCCACAAAGGCGGCCTCTCCACAGAACTAGCCAATTACTGCCCCATAGCTAGTCTCTCTCCACTCTCCAAAATACTAGAGAGATGCATACATTCTCAGGTCTCAGACTACCTCCTTACTAACAACCTCCTTTCCAATACTCAGCATGGTTTCCGACCAAACCATTGCACCACCACTGCCTTACTCTCCTTTACTAACACTATCCTTCAGCATAAAAACAATGGCTATCTCTCCTCTGCTACTTTCCTAGACCTATCTAAAGCATTTGACATAGTCCCACACAA
This sequence comes from Protopterus annectens, assembly GCF_019279795.1. Classification (NCBI taxonomy): domain Eukaryota; kingdom Metazoa; phylum Chordata; order Ceratodontiformes; family Protopteridae; genus Protopterus; species Protopterus annectens. The sequence continues at coordinate 86,509,956 of NC_056728.1, forward strand.
ACAACTCATCTCTGTCCTCAATAACCTATCCTTCTCTCAATCAGTCACCAACTGGTTTCAAAGTTACCTGTCTGACCGCGAACAATCCGTTGTATAGCAGAACGACATATCTCTCCAACTACCTGTCTCCATAGGGGTTCCCCAAGAATCCATCCTTGGACCCCTACTCTTCTCTGTTTTCACCAATAATCTAGCCTCTGCCACCAAACATGGCACACTCATACAATACGCAGATGATTCAACCATCATCTGCTCAGTCCAGTCCCTACCCAAACTGCAAAAAGTCACACAGGAAGCCTTTTCCTCTGTTGAAACTTGGTTATCCGATGCCCAATTAATACTCAACCCAAACAAAACAAAACCACTCATCTTCCAACCCACCAAACATACTCAAAACAACTCTCACTTTAACTTCACAGCAAAAGACAACACCACTATATACCCAACTGAACACACCAAATTGCTAGGAGTGGAAATAGACAATAAACTAAAATTTGACATTCACATATCCATGACCATAAAAAAAGTCCACAAAAAACTAGGAGCGTTATACAGAAATAAGCAACTTCTCACCAAAGCAGCAAAGATTTCAATAGCAAATTCCCACCTTATCTCAACCCTACTTTATGCCTCTCCAATATATACCAACCTAAGGCAATGCAATCGAAACAAGCTAGAGACCTGCTACAACAAAATTGCCAAATTCGCCACAGGGGCATCCTACCATAGTCACTGCTGTCTCTCACTTGCTGAACTGGGTTGGCTTGAACTCCCTCACCTCCTTCAATGGTATCAACTATCACTCGCCCACAAACAAGTAAACCATCCACTAAATGTCCCATCTCTCCAGAATCTACTCCAACCCTATCGCTCCACCAGACCAATAAGATCCAGCAACAAAAATCACTTGCAGATCACTAAAGCCAATAACTCTGCTGGTGAAGCACTATTCTCTTACGCCATAGCCAAATTATGGAACTCTCTCCCACCCACAATTACCTTCATACCATCATGCACCCACTTCAAAACTTTACTAAAAGCGCACCTAAAAACATGCTGGCTATGCCCTTGCAACTCCCACTCTAATATCACCCACCTCATCCAACCACTACCTTTCTTTCCACCCCACTAACTACCTTGATTATAGCAAGCTCAGATGCTCATATGCCTAGTACTTTTTATACAGCAGGAACTTCTTATTGTAACATTTGTTAATGTCTGTTATGTACTTCGCAGATAAAGATTCTAGTTGTCTACTGATGTACTATGTTCTTCATCTGTAAATATGTTTGTAATTAATTGCTATGTTAAATTGTTAATCGCTATGTAATCCAATGTAACTACTGTCTGTTTATTTTAACTGTGGAGCTTTTCTCCACGGGCCTCCACTGAAAATGGGCCTAGGTCCAGTCGGACACTCCCGGTCAACAAATGTAAATAAATATATAAATAAATAAAAATTAAGGTTGCATGAAGAGAAACAGCCCATCTTGAAAGGGTAGCTTTTTAACTTGTTTTAAAAGGGTACAATGATACATATGCATCTGCTATTTAAACAACATACATAACAGCATATTTGATGTGCAGCATAATCATGTATGGATGTAAAATAATGTATCTCCAAAACACCAACTGTCAGAACATGGGAATCGTTGTCAATGGTAAATGTTTCATCAATAGTAAATAGTAAATAATACTACTATTGTTTAAAATAACAGCATTTGTTATTGAAAGAAACAAAATCCATGGATTTGCTGGCAGCTGAAAGGCTTACTTATGCAAAGGATATGCCCCTAATGACAAACAGAATTGGATGATTCATTGGGTGGTTACATGGCTCAGGGGATTATCATAGGCAGCCCTATAATGATATATGTTCTATTTGATGCTTCTGCCACAGAATTTCAAAGTTATGAGTATTATATGAAAACTGCCTGGTCTAAGAGTATTATATGAAAAACACATGGTCATTATACCAAATGATGGCAACAGTGGCATTGTTGCTGCAAACAAAACTAAAAATGGAAAATACAGATCAGGTTCTCAAATACTATCTTTTGGAAATAGCTAGTTGTGCCAGAAAACCAAATGAAATTAAATTAAAATTAGAACTAGATAAACTTTAGTTCATTGGCTACCTAATTTCTGGCTAGACAAAAAATGGAAATTGAATATTGTGCAATTCGGGATGAGAGTGGCAGATCATCATTGTTGGTAATTTTTTTTTTTATGGAGCAGATGATGATGACTCCTTGCATTTAATAGAATTGTTTGCAACCCTCATGAGAATTAACCTACTTAACATTTTCCAATTAATATGGAGGACTTCAAAGTGGTACCGGATCCATTGAGTGATAGAATCTTCACAAGGAAGATCAGACAATGAATACTGAGTAATGGTCAAAACCAAGAATTAGAAACGATCAGCTTGGAAAGTTTGTATTCCTACCAGCAAAGACCTCACTCTCATAACTCCTACCTCCTACCTCAGGCCTCATGTATTGCTAGTTGACTAGATGTTTGTCTTGTAGAGAGGTTAATTTACAGAGGAGGTAATGCAGCCTAATTTAGCATCAGATTTTTGCATGATGCCATTGTAGATAACAGAGCAACTTTCCAAACCAGTTTCTAGTTGTTGGACGTCTGGTCTCCTCCTTTTGAAGAAAAGTTCAAAAAAGATTTTTCTCCAAGATTATGAATTATTGAGCTTTAGGAAAATAATGGCAATTTATGACTTTGATTTACTCTAGAAAGTAACACTAAAGAACCATGAGAGAGGCTCCAAACTCCAAAGATGTAAATATACAAATAAATCACATAGAACCACTTAAAAGCTACATCATCAAAAATAATAACAACTTTATTAAGATCAGAACACTTTTAAATTAAGAACTTTATCAGGTTCTTTAGAAAACAGCTTACATACTTTGCTCTTTTGAGTTGCTACTTTACTGACAATCATTCAGAATCAATATTTTTTCAATAATTTTCTACCGCAAACTGGAAAATCTTACTGCAATCTACTGCAGTGCTGCATCAAACAATATATCCCTGATGATGGCCAGTAAAAAGTAAATAGCCAAAGTAGGTCATAACTTCAGAAAAGGAAAAATCATAAATTAAAATATACAAAGTCCCATTCCTCATAACGATCTTCTGAAACGTCTTCAAATTTAAATAAGAAAGACACATAGTATCAATCTGAATTTTATAATGAATAGCATCAATTACTTTTATTGTTAGTAATACAAGTGTCAGTGGGCAAACAGATCAAATAATTTAAGGTTATTACCTGACAACATGCTTAAAAATCAGTGAGTTGGGAGGTATAGCAAATGATCAAGCTAGATTGAAAGAAATAAACATACAGCTGCAATTTCAAGCAAAATGCATCACTCTGTTCATTATTTCATGTGATGGCTTAAGGAATAAAATAGGTGATAGAAAATGTGACTTATCTGTATGCGACAGCATCTGGAGTGGTTATGCCTAATAAGATTCTTAAAATCATGGATACCAAAAATGGCTAACTGAAGCCACTTAATTTCTGAACAAAATCATGACTCTGTCTCTCAAATGTAAGCCCCATTCAAAAGCTTCCTTGAGCCAACCTTGTCCTATGGTGACTGACAACTAAAGGTAAGTATTACCTGAACAGTCATTCCACTACTGTCAGGAGGAAACCATGTCAGGTTTCTCTGAGTCTTTTAAAACAGACCTGCATCCCTTAGAAGACAATCTCTCACTCACAATCGACTCCTACAGTGACCCTACAGGCAGTAATACTTTGCATCAATTAAGCTGCTGAGATGTAAATGACAATACCTTTCCTCTACTATCTGTCTAAAAAGCCAGTGATTTACATTAATGCCAGGCCGCCAACATCCTCTCACCTCCGTTTTGTGCCTACATTTTGCCAGAATCTTGGCCTTACTACTATTACACCATTTTCCAGGTTCTCTATCTTTTCTATTGCTCCTGTTTGTTGCTATATCCCTTCAGAGCCGAATTGTCCTTTTCCAGTACAAATAATTCACTGATCCATTCACATACACAGCATACAACATACCTTCTATCACTGAAGTCATAAGAAGTCTTGAACCTGCTTATCTCATGTACATCACCTAACTTCCCAGTGTAATCCATCACGTTGGCACATTGTGTTACATGCATGCCGATGCTGCTTCACCTTCTCCTTTTCTTTCTTTCTTTTACTCATGATTAATTTTTCCCTCTGATCCATTGTGTTCTCTTCCCAGCTTATTGTCCTTTTAGTTTGCATGCATTTGCTTCATACCTTGCTCTGGTCTATGCCTGCCTTGCCTTCTGTCTTGCTAATATCTTCACTCCTGTGTAATGCTTCCTTTCTCTTCTTTACTTGCCTTGCCTTTTCTTTATTCTTGCATTGTACTTTACCACCAGTCGCTTTCTCTACCTCTATATTGAACAGGATAGTTCCTAGTCCAATCACATCCTCTGTATTGAACAGGACAGTTCCCAGTCCAATCACATCCTCTGTATTGAACAGGACAGTTTCCAGTCCAATCACATCCTTTGTATTGAACAGGACAGTTCCCAGTCCAATCACATCTTCCTTAACGAAGTGCATCATCCTTTTCCTGCCTCCTCCTGGTTAAACTGTGTCTATCTACCCTCTTGTAAGAACATGCTAACTTGTTTAAGGGAATGCTACCTAGGCCTAATCTCTACTCTGAGCTACACAGGTGAAGACATAGTTTTTGCCCCTTAGGAATGATATTTTCATTTACAAACTGAGTCAATGAGAAGTACTCTTTGTAGACTTGCAACTTACCCCTTCGTGCTTTAAAGCACGGTTGTGCATTTACACATGCTGACTGTTACTGAAGCCCTTAGACAGACTCTTTTACTGCTTACAAGTGTTATTTAAAGTTGGTAGTTGAAGCAGTGAGAATTATAGATTCGGCACATAAAAGTACGCTGATGCAGAAAAATATGCTGGCCATCTTCTAGGTCCAATCTGCCTCTGTGTCTGCCTCTTTCCTATTTGGCTAGGGGTATACAGACAACTTTATTCTAGAAAAGTTGGAATCCTGCATTGATTTCTACTCTTATATGTAAGTATTTCTATTTATTACAAAAATCTAAGCTACTGAGCAACACACAGATGAAGACAACTACTTGAAACATTGTGTACAACATGGACGAGAAGACTAGAAAGCAAAGCTAAAAAGAGCTGCTACAGGAGAGTAGAGAAAATGATCGTCATCTTCAGCTGCTATACTTGTTTTATTGCTTGCTGTTGTCATTACTTAATTTAGCTTTATGACATTTTAATTAAATACTTTTAACAAAAGGCAGGTTTGCAATTTGGGTCCATCCATCTGGATTACAATTGCTTAAAACTGTTGGTATGCTGTTAATAGTTTAGTATTTTGCAAACTAGTTGATTTCAAATGTAAGAAAGCTCTGCAGAATTTGCAGATTTTATTCATGATATGTATGCCCAGATTCTAAGCAACTTAAGTATGTTGGGACTAACAAAAAAAATGGTTCCCAGTTAGCAAAAGTGAGTTTCAACTGAAAAATAGTCCAAAAAACAGTAACACAATGGAGTTCAACAACATCTCAAGCTGTGTAAAAACATATTTAATAGCAAAGCTTCGCCAACTTGCAATGAAAAAGTTTGTTTCAAAAGCTTTGATATTAAATATATTTTTACACTGTCTGAGGTGTTGTTGATTCCATTATGTTACTGTGTAATCTTGTGACTACCTTGAGCTCTTACACTAGGCCTGATTCCAAACTAAGTCCCCAGTTTTCCTCACACAGTTCAGGCTGATAAGGTATCATGGAAGTCTATCCCAGTCCTATATAGCATTTGGTTCTCTATATACCAATAATAGTAGAAATTATACATTGATGTGTACCATTGGGGTATGCCAATGCTGAACTTAACTGCTGTGACATAGCCCAGTGGAGCGCATGGGCCATTCCAGCATAAAGTGGTGTTCCCCACTTAGTTGGTAATAGCTTCAGTCATTTCACACTGAAAACTTTCATTCCTGCAGCAAAGCTGCTGAAATACAGGTGGAACCGAATACAGCACCTCCATAAGGTTTCAATACCCCAGGCAACTGCTGCATACATGCGCAGTGACAGTGCAGTTGTAGTTATCCCATTTGTACACAAGGAACAATTTTACTTACAGTTTATACCTTATATCATCATGCACTGCAGTGGTACACATTTACAGTGACTATGTTTTTCAGAACTTCCGCTACATGTCTAACAGAGTTTGCTCGATCGGGCCTGCCGTTAGTCTTGTCCTGGAGAAATGAGGAGAGGAGCCAGTTATAGTTATGTGTTTGCTGCAATCACTGTGCTTGGGAAAAAAAAGATAAACAGTCAGGCTAGTGATTCAAGATGTTGAAAGCCCTTCACAAGGGTTCCTATTACCTGATCGAATGTTTAGGTTAGCAAATACCTAAATGTCAGTCTGGTAATAACGAAAGCAAAAAACTGCAAACGGACGATTTAATGCAGGGAAAGAATTCCCTTGGCCATTATGCAGATTTTGTCCCTTTCCCCACTGTAGAGCGATCTCAGAGCTGGTATATTTAGTTAGTGGGTGTGGGTGGGGGGGGGGGGGGTAAAGCCCCAACTTAATTTTGGTTAAATTTTTTTTTTTTGCAGCCGAGGGAATTCTCCCCTACGTTAAATTGGCCATTCGCTGTTTTGATTTTTTGATATTACCAGTTCAATGTTTAGGTATTCGCTAATCTAAATGTTTGATCGGGTAATATAGACACTTCCACAATACTACCATGGATCTTTGGGAAAGCAACCAAAATTGGTGGACAACATTTTCTAGTAATTGCTTTTTTGGCAACCACCATAATTAAACACAGCAAGACCTTAATATAGACAAAAAAAGGTGCACAACATTTGAAAATATGGACCAGATCCAGTATGGTTGCACCCCTGACTGGTGTATTGACTATATGGTCCAGGAAGTTTGTGTTTACAAAAATCCAGGAATCTCTGTTCATGTACATTTGGTGTCGTATAGGATTCCCAGTTAATACTGGAGTAATTAAAGTCACCCATGAATATGGTATAGGGTTGGATGGTTAGTCTTTCTAATAAGTTTAAATAATGGTATGGGTTTCCTGGGTCATAGAGGGGGGACCTATAGCTTGAAGGAAGTGGTATTGAATTTTACCTATGGTGATTTGAACATGGTACAGCTCAAGTGCATTGTCCTGTTTGGCGAGCCTTGAAGTATATTTATTTTTAATGTAAATAGAGACACCTCCAGCTTTAGTCCCTGCCTGTGAAGTAGCTGGCCTAAATGTGTAGAAGGCATTACAACCTTGCACTGTTGGTGCACTCTCCGCAGCTTTAAACCATGTTTCAATGACCGCACAGACGTCAGCATTTTCTAGGATAAAGAGAGTGTCTAGGCAGTGGAGTCCCTCCCTCCATCCCCCTAGTCTTTTTTCCTTCCTGGATGTGCAGGTTCTCTTTGGTTTTCCTTGGATTGCTGTTCATACTGGGGCAATCAGTTCTGAGGATGGTACACCTGAACATCACCTTTATGCTCTGTACTAAGTGAGGAGTGTGTAGGTGACATTCAGCATACCTTAAGACAGTGGTAGACTTTGGTAGACTGGCTGGACGACAGGCTAGATGGCAGGGAATCCCATAAGTAATGAATACTACAGCAGTTAATGTAAGGACATTTATTTGGCCTATTCATTCTTGCCTATGAAGCCCTATTAGCTCAACTACTGCATAGGTGGTATGGAGTGGGTCAACTTGCTGGTCCCACAGGGCAGCCCACCATCTCCACTGAAGGAGCATCCCCTCCCCTGTGGTGAACGTTTTGAGCTCCACTATGTACTGATCTTAATGGGGAAGCATGCTGTATTCTGCTTGACTTACTGTGCACCTGCACTCTGCAGTACAGCCTCCTTAGGCTAATGGGATAAAACATTCAGTGTGCCCACTAGGTGTCAAACATGTGGTGAGCCAGAGCATGCTCTCTCCTCCTAGGATTGGCAAGCCAGCTACAGGCATTTACTCTCATCCTACCCCACCAGCTTCTACAGGTGCCCAAGCTGCTATTCAAACTTTAGCCACTGCAGCATTATTAGGGCTTTATCCTTCTATGCAACAGAACTGGTTACCTGTCTAGCATACTTGAGTAAAATCAATTTAAGAAGTATGTTTCATGAATAAAGAAGATATTAAACTGGTCTGCAGACTAGAATAAAAAAAGGCTACATGCTATGGAAACAGCTTACCTTTTAAAATATGGCTTTAAAGGCAATAAAATCGTATAATTTGTCTTTTAGACTGAATCAGTTAAGTCAAGAGAATATGGTTCAATATTAAAAAAAAAGAATAACAAAGCTTCATATGGATTATAAAAGGTAAAGGTTAGAAATGGACTTCAGTCTGCAGAGTGTAAAACTGTTCATCATTGTTAAGAAATCTTTTATGTGTGGGGTGAGCAAGATATGTTATTAAAATATGTTTTACAAAATGTGTAGCATGTAAGGGAATGGAAGATAGAGCAGGAGTTCCCATAATGGAAAGTAAAATGTAATGAAAAAACACATTCCTAGCCAGACTTATCAAATATAAAAGAAACAGATAAGTTTGTGTGATTAGTGCACACAAACAAGGACAGAGAGAAAGACAAAACATAAATGAGGAAAAAGGAAAAAATGCAAAATAAGGCAATAAAAGAGGTGAAAAGGGAAGCTGTAGAGTGATGCATATGTTCTTGCAGTGTTTAAATGTAGGGGGATGAAAGTGTACTGAAAGGCCTGGAAGTAGATATGGAAAAAGTGTAGCAACAACACATGGAAAAACTAATTAATACAAACAGAAATAAGAAACAGTAAAGGACAAGCTCCGGTAAAAAAATATGGGTAAAACTAAGAATGAGAAACCTGTTATTAAACCTGTACAAGATATAAAAATTATTAAAAAAAAGAAATGATGATATATAAGGAGGTAAAACAGTATGGTAATAAAGAATGACAACATTATGCAGGCTGGATATTGATTATGTAGTCTTGCACTTTGTAAATATTAGTGCAGGTACAGCTTTGTGGTGATTTTTCAGGTATAAAATGAACATTTCTAAGATTAGTAATAATTTTCATCCAGAAAACAAAAAGAAAAAAAATATGTTTACTAAGGTGGGCATTGTTCATTAAATAACTGTATAGGACATGGGTATGGAATTTTAACTGCTTATTAGATAAAGGTGAGGGGGTCAAAGCAAACAGGAAAACTAAAAATGTGAAGACGGAAGCATGTCTTACTAACCAAAAGAATGACAGCTCCAAAAACAAAGGAGAATGCATATCACAAGGGTAATACACTACAATGACAGAGTACATATTTATAATTAAGGAATCTTGAGAAAGTTCACATTATTGTTATCAGATGGTGTTTACACTTGATAAACTGGAAGGCAAGTATGGAAACGAATCTGTAAGGGATCCTCAGCTATTCTTCAAGTTGTTTAGCATTACTATGGTAATACATGAAAAAGTCAAAAAGAAACAAAGTCAATTGTCACAAGAAAAGAAAAATATAAATTTTGCAGGGCAAACCTCTAATCTCACATGCATTCATCTCTAAATATACTGATGGCAAACTTCCTTACCCACGCAGTTTTAAGATCTTATGTAAAACACTGCCTCTCTTTTAATGTAATCAGGATTACTGTAAACTTGACTGATGAATCTTGCTCTGATTGTAAGTTAAGAAGAGATTTTTTTCAGCATCATAGGAAAGAATTTAGAACATTATGCATACCATAGTATAAAGTCTGTGTCAGTCAGTGGGAGCTACTAAAGCAGAAAATTAAATATGTTTAAGTTTCATTTTGATCTAAAATTAAAGGGGGAAGAAGAGCAAATGAAGATGTGAGATGGCAGTATAGGTGAGATGCAAAAAGTATTACAATGTGTATATAGAATTAGTTAAAAGAGACAGAGAAAAGAATGAAGGCTTGGTACCTGAGACAGAAATACATAACTAAAGTAATAAAGATGGTACACCTCCATTAGTAGAAACAAAGGTGGTTGACAGAATTTTGTATTACGGAAATAACAGAAAAGGAAGAAAAAAAAAAAACACCAGTATAAAATCAAGGAAAAGCAAAAAGAAAGTATGCAGATAAAAGATATGAAAAAAGATAAAAAAGCAATATGGATAAGGAAGGTAAATGTGAGAATAAAAAGTGAACTTCTGAATAAAGCATACAGTGCAGAAGATGTCGTAAGTCTTTAACTGAAAGGCATGAGTACAGAGAAAATAGAGAAACAGATTTGCTATAACTTTTTATAGAAATAAATTGGAGAGGGGAATCTGAATAAGTGGAGATTTATAGTGTTGAGAATGCTCTCTGTAACATTTTGGTGTTGAAAAGCATAACAATTCAGGTTGAATGCAATGACGAGGAATAGGAAGTGAAGGAGTAGGAAATATAAGGATATTTGAAGGAATATATGAGCAATGAAGAGGCTTCTCTACAAGAGCCTGGCATATATTTTTTTTCATTTCCTAGCACCCTAAATCCCCTTTTTATAATGTCTCTTTTAGCAAACTATGTTTTAGATTATTATTATAGTAGAGCTGCATAATTATACATTTGTTTTAGCAAACTATGTTTTAAATTATTATTATAGTAGAGCTGCATAATTATACATTTGTTTTGGCAAACTATGTTTTAAATTATTATTATAGTAGAGCTGCATAATTATACATTTGTACAAGCACTGTGTTGGCTTTCTATGGTACTTTCCATTACTAATGTTGACTATAACAGGCAACTACTCCATTATTCATAATTTCACATTGTAATTCAATTTAACTGCAAGATTTCAGATCTTGCAGTGAACTGGAGTGGAATACTGTTTTGGAATATGGCCGGACTTTGAGATTCCTTGTTAGCCTATACAAACTGAGAAATCATGGACATCTGGGAATCAGAAATCTATATAACTGCTATGGTAAGGCTGTTTACCCATGCACAGCTCACTTTAGAATGCAAGCCACAGAGTGGTGATAATATAAGGATGATTATCTGTTTACCCAGACACAGCTTATTCTAGACTGCAACCCACAGAGTGGTGATAATATAAGGATGATTATCTGTTTGCCCAGGCACAGCTTATTCTAGACTGCAACCCACAGAGTGGTGATAATATAAGGATGATTATGACACATGAAGAATAGTTTTAAATAAATTAACAATACTCTGTGCCTAATAAGCATGTTTACCGCAGTGTATGTTGCTAAGATATATCTATACATATACACACCTTCATATATAGATATAAATGCGCATATAGATATTTTGTAACATGTTTATCACAATGTATGTTGCTAAGGTATAAACATATCTATATAGCTATAGATATAGGCTGGGATTCAATAAAGCCTGTACGGAGTAAAACTCTGTGCCAGAATAGTGTAGCAGCTATTGCACAGAATATGGCTGCCGAGCGATCCAGTAAACAAGGCTGGGGGTGTGCACGAGCCTCCCAGCCCTATTCTAACATGAACACCACTGAATAACACTAATTACTTCATTTACTGGTGAAAACCATGCAAATGAGGTGAATTAGTGATTCAGTAAGCAGACAGACACCCGCGTCAGAGCAGTGTCCACTGCAGAAATGTATTTGGTTACTAACCATGTACATTTCTGCAAAAATCAAAACGAGGGCATGACAGCTCAAAGTAAAGCATGTATTATGAGCATTAGCTATGCCAATGGCCAAAAATATGGCCATTGACATGCAAAACCATTTCAAAATTATAAAAATCAAACTTTATTATTTTTTGGCCGATATCGGTGGTTTAAGCATAACACAGCAGCAGGCAAACAAGATCGTGCAAAAAATAAAAAAACATGCAAAAAACAATTTTATGTGAAATATGAATTTTGTCACTATAGTGGGTAGCATGCAGAACCAAAACAGTAACAGGTAATAGTGGTAGCTAATGAGATAGGCTCTGATGTAGTGGTGTAACAAGGGACTAAGGCAGTGGGGTATGCAAATGAGCTAAATTTACTGAATAGCAAAATGGGAGACCATGTCCACCTGCACCTAACTGCGTAGGAGCTATAATGCTGTGGTGTAAGCAGGAGAAGCAGCTGACATGAAAAGGGTGTGTGTCATGCTTGGTGTAAGCAGATTGGAGCTCCGCGGTTTCTATTTCCCCAGCACCCCCTGAGGAGAGGACTATCAATATGCATCTCTTCCTCCATGTAGCAAACTATTCAGAGGTACTGGGTGCCATAGATTGCATGCACATCCACATCAAGGCACCAACCGGTGAAGAAGGTAGAGTCTATGTCAACCGCAAGGGCTATCAGTCCATCAACTGCCAGGTCATGTGCAATGCCCAGGGCATTATCATGAACGTGTGTGCTCACAGCCCTGGTAGTTATCACAACTCCCACATCTGGCATGCCTTACAGCTGTACCAGGCATTTGCCAGGGGGGACATCCCATATGGCTATCTGGTGGGGGATGCTGGCTGTGCACTGGAGCCATGGATGATGACACCCATCAGAAATGCACCCACACACACTGAAGAAAGCCATAATGAAGCACACGCACAAACCAGGAACATTATAGAGAATGTGTTTGGGATGTTCAAGTCATGGTTCCACTGCCTTGACATATCTGGTGGAGCCCTGCAGTACTCTCCAGCCACATGTGCACATATGTTCATACTATGTTCCATGCTACACAGTATGATACAGTGGAAACAGCTGCAGCAGGAGCATCACACGGAAGACCCACACAGCACCCCACCATTGCCAAGACTCCCACAGGCATAGGGGGACTTGGAGGAGGAACCCCCTGAGCCTGCTCCTGTAGGCAGACAGAGGCATGCCTAGTATGCCCAGGCCTTGGCAAAGAGGCAACACATAGCACACACACTGACACTGTAGGGACCCAGGGGCTGACACCTCTCTCTGACTCTCACACACAGTAAAATGGATGCCACACACATCATACTACCTGTATCTTACCATGTATAGGCTGTGTACTGCATGCATCAGTAGATCCCCTCTACTCGAAACTCATTAGACCCATTATAGAGTACAGCGCCCCTTTTGGAATGTACCTCACAAGACATCTGCAGCAGCTGGAAAGGCCACAGAAGTACCTCACAAAGAGGATTACTGGCCTCAAACAAATGCCCTACACTGACCGCCTCAAAAAACTCCAGCTTTACTCCACAGCATATCACCTACTCCGAGGTGATCTCTGCCTAACATATAAAGCTATGTGAAACCCAGAGCTGTTGGACATGCTACACCTAAAGAAATCCCAATCCCTCTGAGCTACACGCTCTAGGGACCTAAACCTTGTCACCACAATAAACAGGACATGCTGGAGGGATTGATTTCTGTCCCAGAGACTTCCCATACTCTGGAACAGGCTACCCATCTATGTCAAGCAAAGTTCTTCATTAGCACTCTTCAAGAAAAATCTTGATGAGTGGATGGGAAATAAGAAATACACCCCGGGAATCACTTCTGTGTCTCTGCTCGACAGTGGCACAGGAAAATAACTTTCTTGGGTGGCGTAAGCCAGGAAACCTTGTTGGCTAGGCTTACATAGGCCCTTGGGCCGATAGCCTAGTACCTACCTATGAACCTATGAACCTATGACAGAGCCAGCCCTCAAGCACCATCCTCACAACTACTGCAGGCACAAGGTAAGTCAGTCTTCTTAACAATAAATGAATGGAGTAATACATTGTGGTAGCATAGCTATGGTATCGCTGCATGCATGCAAAGGAATGGGGTGGCCTACCGGGATAGCAGCAGACAACTGACAGCTATTTGGGACAACAGGAAAGGTCCGCCACATACTGGCTTCCCCAGAGTATGCAGTAGTCCTCTAGGTGACAAATATCACTGCAGTATATGTTGAGGGGCTACCTAACTGGGGGATCTTAGGTCATATGCATGGATGTCAATATGGGGGTCCCATACTCACCCCTCAGCCTCACCCAGCAAGTCAGATATAGAAAACCATAAAGAAATGTCTGGAAAAGGCCCACAAATGGGGACAATGATGAAATATTCCCATACAGACTTTCACAGTGATATCACAGCAGGTCTTGCAGTTGCAGAAAGGCTCTGAAGGGTATGAAGTCTGAAACCCAAATGTCTGCCATTACAATCTAACCTGTGGTCTTTCGTGATATGCCTGTATTTTCCAGGACAGGCACAATACTATGCTAAATGGAACCAAAATATAAAGGGAACATCAGCACAGTCTGTGCAAATGAGGACAGTTAACAGGAGTGCCCCCCACACACCCATGTTCCCATAGAAATGCAGTAGCATTAATATTTGTAGGGTATTAGCAGCAGAGTACACATTCCCAGGGCTGTCCCAGACAACTAGATAACTTGTTGCATGTCCATAGTATGCAGAGGTCAATGAGCTATGTATATGTGTGGTTAATACTGTCAGTATGTGGCCTGCACTTACTCCTGGCTGTGGTGTCTTAGTGGCCTAGGTACAGTACTGTGGTTGACAAGGTCCATGTTCCAAGAACTGCATTGCCAACTACTTTGCATGTCAAATACAGCTACAGTAGGAGTTGTACACACTGTCCAGATGTCAATATATGTTACTGCAGGAAAGCTGGACAGGTCAGGGACAGGGGGCCACATATATGGACAGTAAACAGCTCAGAGTAACCTACACAGTGCCTAGCATACCTCTGAACTGTACAGACTTTTTGCAGACTGTCCAGAGGTTTGCATCATATTTATGGTCTGTTTATCATGACATTGTGGTTTTGTGGCAAATCATTGGCAAATCACAAAAGGCTAAAGTCAGAAAATAAAGACAGATTGTAGTTTCAGGCTTCATACCCTTTAGGAAAATGCATGCTAATGCAAAACCTATTATTGTATCACCTTTCTAGGTTTGCAAGGCCGATAGTTAGCAATGGTCCCTATATGTATCCCTTTGTAGCCAAATTACTTATGGTGTCATCCAGATGTCTGGCTCTAAAAAGTCAGGAGGTATGGTGCATAGTAGGACAGCAAGTACCTGAAGGTCAGTGTACTGCCAGGTTATAAAAGGCTGCCAACTTACTGTGTCAGCACTGACAAATGTCACTGGCCAACATCCATACCCCTGGAATGACAGGTTGTCACAGAAGGAGCACAAATATGCCTTGTATATGTGTTCTGCTTGTCCTAACATTGCGTTCACCTGCCAACTATATGCAAAAGAAGAAAGGGTCATGTCAAAACATCAATAGCAGACAATGGAGAAGCAGACATCATAGAGAAAGCAAGCAAATACCAAACTGGTCTCCCAAATGTTTATGTTTGGCAGAACAGTATTAATACCCTGTCCCCATGTGTGGGCCTTTGTCTGACTGTCATATATGGGCCTGTCCAGATGTCAGTCTGTGGTGGTTTGACAGCTAGGCCAACATGTAGCCTCATAATAACATATAAATAACACAAACAGTCTGAGGATCACAGCAGATGTAGTGATGGAATGATGGACAACCTGCTAAATAGGTACACTCAGAGGTGTGAAGTCCATAACCATGTGTGTGATGTTACGGCATTTACCCCACTCACACCAGAATTACAAATACATAGCAGCCATTGTGGGCAAAGTCTGTGACTGGACTATAGAAGGACAAAGAGACACACATAAGGGGAAGGGGAACCACTGGCCAGACAAATGGGGAATGTGCACACCAGAACAAATTGTGCAGTAACATAGGTGCCATGCAGTGTATGGAGGCAATAAATATCACCTGCAATTACACAGCATGCACCTATGTAAGCGGAGGTCCACAACAAAACAAAAACCCAAACAGAGGACACCTCAGAGGCAAAAACACATGAGAATTCCACAAATCTACACACCACACACCATGCAGAGTCCACACACCAGGGTCTTGCAAACACTAAGGCCCTACCATACACCCAACATATTACTCATAGAAGACTCCATTGGGAGACACACAGATGTGCCTCTCACCAGGCAGGATAAGGAGAAAGTCATGGTCACTTGTTTGTCAGGTGCCATAATCTGCCATATCACACATGCACTCAAGTCACCCCACAACAGGTATAGGTATCACTCTGGCCTGGTCCATGTTGGTGTGAACGATGTCAGATGTACCTCCCTAGACTATAAGAAGAATGACATGATTCAGCCTGCTGAATATGTGTCCCATGCAGGTATGTCCCTAACGCTCAATGCAAACAGAAAATGATTGTCAGTAGCACTTGGCTCCCTTACTGGTGTCATCACAGGCAGATTTGCAGTCTGGAAGCCTTGGAACATATGATCGACAGACCACACTGCCTTGCTAAAGATGGCCTGCACCTGTCTCACTTGGCCTTCAGGCCTCTGACAAAGGTGTATTACCCAAACATTGATTGGGAATCCAACCATGGCAGAACAGAAATGCACAGAGTTGCCCCCATCTTATCAATGCTACATCCTTAGGACAGCCACTTGATACCCCCACAAGATGTGAGACCTATGTCGGACTTGGCAGTAACCAACATGATCAACTACTGCAACACCCCTATGGTATCATCCTCCCTGGCAAGATCCGACAGAAAAGTGGTCACATGTCATATAAAAATCTCTCCTGACCCACTACTAGCCTTGGTAAAAGGAAAATGTCCCACAAGCTGATCACAGCCACAAGAGGGATGGTATAAACAGCTAAACAGCCACCTACCCTAGTAGATGAACAGGCACCAACTTCCGAATATACACAAAACTAGCATGCCAGCACATAGATAGAGATGCATGGAATCAGGAATACCTGACAGGACAACATCACCATCTGCAAGGGAGAATTAACCTGTATACAAACATCTGCAATAAAGTAACTATATACCAAAAGGATAACATTGCTGTCCAGGACCAAGACGGAGCAGGTGCACAATTGGAAGTAATTACGCCTTAGCCTGAACAAACAAATAAGAGCACCAGTGAAATCCACTAAAGGCAACCCTGAGTCCAAACTGCCCACATCTAAGAAAGACAATCATAAGGTCTTCCTCAAATACGTCTGCATTCCCAAAGGAAGCTCCCAGTTCTGTGCAGAACAGGTGGTCAAGGACACCACATACACAAATCCTATAGATATAGCCACTCCACTAGCTGACAGATTCAGTGGAAATGTCTCCCCTCTGCCCCCCCATCAGGAAAGCAGGACATCCCCAATACCTGAACACCCAACCCTCATCACTAGGGAGTAGGGCATCACTGCCCTCTCAAAGTCAAGAGAACAGCCTCCATGGGGCCTGAATACATCCCAGGCTGCAAAGTACATGAACCAAGACATGAACTGGCAGCATCATTATGCACCATACACACCCACAGCCTGAGTACTGTCTATGTCACAGCCAAGTGGTGGACAGCCATTGTCATCCCTTCACACCAAGGTGGAGTGTTCACCGATCCAGGAAATGAAAGACTCATCAGCCTGACTAGCCTGATCTTCAAGGCCATGCAATGGATTATTGTGGATCACATTAACAGGGACATTGGCAAAATCCAAATGCATTACCCTACACAGTCTGCCATCCTCAGGGGAGTTATGTCAGTGAACTCTGGATGACTTTCCTGAGGCAGCCAACAAAGGCATGGATGAGGGAAAGATGGTGCACTCTGGCCACCATAACATGACCGAAGGCTTACACACCATTCCCCACTTGTCCATAGTACATGACATCTGTCAACTAAGCAGCAATCCATATGTTACCTGATGGGTATCAAGCTGGTTCATTGATAGAACCCCAAATAATCCAATGTCAAAGAAACCAAACATTTATTTGCAAAGGTTTCAGGTTACAAACACCCTTCATCAGTGCTACTATTATAACAATGAATGATACAACATTTAAATAGGAGCTTTTACAAAGACACATGATCGCAGCCAGCTTCTCACTAAAATCCCATTCACCCCCGCCCCCATAATCCTCACTTAAAAGTTATAACCAAACACATAAAAAAAAAAAAAAATATATGTATATATATATATATATATATATATATATATATATATATATATATATACACATATATGTGTATAAAAACATATGTAGAAACAATCTATAAGCTTTCAGCCTGTTTTTTAACTAAAACCAGTTTCAGGCTGACATCATTATTTAAACCAGGTAATACATCTGTCTGTAATCTAACTACCCATTCATATTCTTTAATTTCAACAATATTATTAATATTACCACCCTTGTTATTATTATATATTACATCAATAGCTCTAAACTTAAACTGGTGCTCCTGGCCCTTATCAGAGATATGTTTACTTAAAGCATTAGTGTTCACATTTCTTCTAATAGCTGATTTATGCTCAACTATATGTTCTCTTAATTTCCTTGTAGTTTTTCCAATGTAAAACGATGGGCAGGAAAAACTGGTGGCTAAATATATAACATTAATAGTATTACAATTTTCTGAACAATTAAAAACATATTCTTTATTAGTTGTGGGGTGCTTAAAGATATTACTCTCTGAATGAATATCTACACAGCAGCTACAATTTGAACATTTTAAGGTACCTGGTTGCTTGAAAGATGTTTCCTAGTATCAGTTTGCAAAAAAGCTTTGTAACATAATCAAAATGCACACCTAGTGGAGTGATGTTTTAACTTATACTTGAAGTTTTTCCACTGACTGGATTCTAGGGAGAGTGTAACTTTACCATCATGTCCTGATACAATGTTTTACCTCTGGCTTACACTAGAGGTGTCAGTCTGTGTGAACTTCTTGATTGGTTAAGCCTTCCTTTAATGGGACATTTTTTTTTCAGTTGCAACAGGATCTGAGGAAGGAAAATCCTGAAAGTACTTATCCATTCTGAATGGTGCACCTTTTTGTGTTTTATATATTTTTCTACAAGGAAAAGGATTTTTATTGAGGGTTCATTTTAATAAATTATTTCAAGAGTTTTTGGATGTCCATGGTGGTTCGTTCATGATTTATTCACATCATTAGAAGTACCTTTGGGCACTTGTCAACCCTATAACCTCTGTAGCACATGTGATAACACTACAGTACAAATAAGTAGATAGGTTAGGGATCTAATCTCAGTCCTTATAAGTTTGTGTGTTTGTTAGTAGGTGAAATAGTTTTAGGCCATTCCCACCTAATACACTTCCCAGTGCCCTACTTTATCAGTCCTGCTGATGTTGTTCCCCTTAGAAGTACCTTTGGACAGCTCTCAACCCTATAAGCACTGTGGGGCATGTAGTAACTATGTAACAGTAAAGTACAAATAACTAGATAGGTAGGGGTTCTGTTCTCAATTCCAGCAAAAGTGTGTAAAAGTGTTTGTAAGTGTGCATGTTTGTAGGATAATGTATTTTGAGGACTTTCCCACCCACAACACATCCCAGTACCCTACTTTAGCAGTCCTGCTGATGTCATTCCCCTCCTAAGTACCTTTGGAGAGCCCTCAGCCCTATAAGCTCCATATCATGTGTAATAACTACGTAACAGTATAGTATAAAAAACTATATAGTCAGGGGTTCTACTCTCAGTTCTGGCAAATATATGTGCATGTGTGTGAAGGTGTTTGTAAGTGTGTATGTTTGTAGGGTAATGTATTTTGATGCCCTTCCCACCCAGTACATTTCCCATTGCCATACTTTACAGGGGCTCTTGATATAATTCAGCTCAAAAGTAACATGGGACACTGTTAAATCCTATAAGCTCTGTGGCGCGTAACACTTTACTACATATAACTAAATAGGTAGGGGTTCTAAACTCAATACAGGCAACTGTGATACTGTGTGTGTGTATGTGTGTGTATGCGTGTGTGTGTGTGTGTGTGTGTGTGTGTGTGTGTGTGTGTGTGTGTGTGTGTGTGTGTGTGTGTGTGTGTGTGCGAGTGTGTGTGAGTGTGTGTGCGAGTGTGTGTGAGTGTGTGTGAGTGTGTGAGTGTGTGTGAGTGTGTGTGAGTGTGTGTGAGTGTGTGTGAGTGTGTGTGAGTGTGTGTGTGTGTGTGTGTGTGTGTGTGTGTGTGTGTGTGTGTGTGTGTGTGTGTGTGTGTGTGTGTGTGTGTGTGTGTGTGTGTGTGTGTGTGTGTGAATCATATCCTCTGAGGGTGTGGGTTATACCATTTTGAGGCATATACCACCCAGTACAATTCCCATTGCCCTACTTTACAAGGCCTGCTGATGTCATTCACTGTAGAAGAACCTGTATACACTTGCCAGCCTGCTAAGCTCTGTTGCGTGTGCAATAACTGCATAATACTATAGTACAAATAATTAGGTAGGTAGGGGTTCTAATCTCAATACTGACAACTATAGTAGCGTGTGTGTGAAGCATATCCCCTGTGGCTATTGTGTGTGTAGGTTATGCCATTTCAAGTTCTGTTGACCCCCTACCCATGGCATTACTTTAAAGAGCCCATTAATGGCATCTGCCTCACATACACCATGTTGCACTATACAGCCCATACCAGTCATCTGTACAGATGTACATGGAATATCCAGATGTTTGCAACCTATATGTGGTCTGTGTCCCCTAACAATGAGCATTCCTGTGATATCATTGCCAAATATGTCACAGTTACCATAGTGACACATATGCCAGCATCAGCCATTGTACCTGACTGAAACATTATCATGCTGATACAAAATCTCACCATCCATGAAGGCATGTCTATTGGCCCTGTGAACTAAAACTATTTTCAGCCCATACAGATGTCATCCACCTTACAAGCACAGTTACACAGTTTCTAATACAAACCACTGTGGTGCATGCAATGGTCTTATCATGTTGTATTGTACATATATAGATGGATGGATCATCTCCTCTGAGAAGTGTCAACTCTATGTGCATGTGTGTTTCAATGCCTGTCCCCATACAGCAGTGTGTGTGTGTGTGTGTGTGTGTGTGTGTGTGTGTGTGTGTGTGTGTGTGTGTGTGTGTGTGTGTGTGTGTGTGTGTGTGTGTGTGTGTGTGTGTGTGTGTGTGTGTATGTGTGTGTGTCAGATGGCTCTATCATGTTAAGGGCTTCTGAACCCACAATTGGCAATCCTAACTGCCCCTGCAATTGTCACCCACTTGAATAGCATTGGCAGACACTCCAACACTACAATACCTCTGTGGTATTTGTGTTATGTATCTAGCACTATTGTTTGTAAGACTGGGCAGGTAGGGGCTGTGCTGAGCCCTTCAACAGCTGCCCCATGTACAGGACTATGACTCTGTGTGCACTACCAGCATAAGAAGCCAGACTTGCATATGAGATAGCAGACACACATGCTGGTGGTTGTCAGGTTAGACTAACACAGGCTGACCTGTGTCAGGAATACATACCCCAAACCTGTCATACACAGTACCATGCATGCCCTCATCAACTGCAGCAAGGTTGAGTGGATGGGATAGAAATGGCAGGGGCAACAAGTGATGATAGGTGACTCTGTTGCAGTTAAAGCAATGGCTAAGCTTGTGAGGGACCTAGTGCCAGTACTCAAGTAACCTCCTCTGTATGTATGAGCCTGTGGTACTACAGATCACCCAGGTGACATGTATGAAGGCTAGCTGACTGTGACAAGGGGTATGTATGCAGGGTCACACTGCCTGCCGCAATTGCCCCTCACACACTGTTGCATGTAAACACACCTGGTAAACATGTAGATATACAGCTGTACCTTGGCTATGAAAATGTCACTGTGTTTCCACTCAGCCATACTCATCATTGCTACTGTCAGCAGGCCCACAGCCTGCAGACACACAGGCACCTGGAACACAAACAGAATACAGTACATGAGGCTATAGTCAGTCAGCAGTACTAACAGAAATAATGGTACATACACCTCCATGTTTCCCCATAACTATTGCCAGAAGACAGCACCTTACATAGCACTACATTACTACACTGTACTATATTCACCCTGTACACCAGACCCATATTAGCATGTCTCTGCATCGATAGTATGGAAAACAGGGATGTGGCACAGGTATCATCACATGCACAGGTGTGGTGTGGGATTGCCAGAGGCCTAGGCTGGGCCATATGGTTGACATCATGTGTGTGTGTGTGTGTGTGTGTGTGTGTGTGTGTGTGTGTGTGTGTGTGTGTGTGTGTGTGTGTGTGCGTGTGTGCATGTGTGTGTGTGTGTGTGTGTGTGTGTGTGTGTGTGTGTGTGTGTGTGTGTGTGTGTGTGTGTGTGTGTGTGTGTGTGTGTGTGACTGTGTGTCTGGAGGGGTGGTGTTCAACTGGACCATGCAGAGGTGCTGTTAATGTCTGGTGGTGACCAGCCTGTGATAGAGATGTGCGAGTATTTGTATGTACACAATTAAGCCATGTGGATGCCCTACACAGGGCTATGTTGGACAGCTGTGGACTGTACATGGCAGGATGTACAGTTCACTGTCTTCCCCCAGGGACATGAGAACTGGTTCTGCCAGAAGTCTCACTGTCACCACCAGGCCCAAGGCCGGATGCATTACTACTCCCTGATGGTGACTGCTGTCTGCTGGATCTGCATCCCTGATGGGACTGTCCAGGACCATGTGCCCATGGCCTGCTCTGGTATAGTGTGGACAGCACCCTCCCTTCGGTAGTGCTGGTAGTACTTCCACTATGGGAGTGTGAATGTGCATGGCCATGTGGTCTCTCAGCTGATCTTGTAGCTGACCTACATCCACGTGGCTGATGCCCTACTCCCACCACATGCTCAAGTACAGACATTGCATGGTCAAGCAGTGACAATGTCTCACCCCACCATCTATCCACAAAATCAGCAAAATGACGTACAGCATCACAAATTCTGTGGAGGTCATCACACATGACAGGAAGCACTGCATTCATGACCCTGAGCATCTATCTGGTGTTGCAGTCAGTATGCATCTGTACCTCCATGACAAAATGAAACATGTATCTGGTGACACCTGCTGTGACACTTGCAACAGGGGCTTGATGGGCAGCAGTCCTTTGTCGAGCACCCCTGTCCATCTGCCTGTGTGTGACCTCACCTGCTCTTTGGCTATGGCTAGTGTCTACACTCACACTTGCCATAGTCACCACACTAGCCTGTTCCATGCCACCACCCTCCAACTGTCCATTATCTGTGGCTGCTGTGGACTTGGTATGCATGGGCATACTGACTGTGCTCGGGGACATTGTGGATGAAAATGGGATACCAACCAATGGCACAGATTCAGCCCCCTATAACCTCACCTGTGCCTCACTATGACCACCATCATCATCAGAGTCTGCAAAGACACTGATATCAGGTTCTGAGGGGGAGAGACACCAACCCCATTGTTCACCTGTGAGGGGAAGACAACATATGTAAATTAATAGCCTGCAGTATAATGTTTGTTGATATATATGCACACAAACACACACACACACACACACACACACACACACACACACACACACACACACACACACACACACACACACACAAAAACTCTTAGTAAAGTCTGACACAGCTTTGCTACCTATGGGCCCTTCAGGCCAAACTTTATGATATTTCTGACTGCCACAATCTATCTCTTTAACAGCTACTGTAAGGTCCTCAACAAAGGGTGATAAATCCTACTGTGTGATGGGCCTATTAGCAAAATAGTAAGTGTGACCAAGACCAAGGGTACTGGAGTGAGCTATACAGTGTCACCAAGTACATATGCAAGAACTGTAAGAGCTGACTTATCGCTATACAGAACAGACAGAATGACAAGGTTTAACAATATGTTATAGTAACTAATGAAGGAGCAAGAGAATACTCTATCAATGCAGTACCTACACAGTTCAGACTCACAGATATCCATTTCAGACAACATTGCAGGACAGTCTGCAATACATGCAGGAAACATGTAAAGTACTAAGTGCGTAGGTTCATAGGATGATACTAGACTATTGGCCCGGATGCCCACATAAGCCTAGCCCAGACTTTTGGCCATGTCCCTTCAAAGTCAGCACCTATTTCCCCTGTCCAGCTGGGACACACAAGGGATCCCAGGGGTGTCTTGTCTGTTTCCCATGCAGTCATCCAGCTTCTTCTTCTAGAGGGCTATAGAGGTACTGTGCTAGACATGGGGAAGGAGTGTATTTTACAGACAGTGTATTGTGTGGGACAATAAACTATCCCACCAAGTACTATTCATGTCACAGACCAGGTGAGAGCCTTGCATGTGGGTTGCTTAAGTCAGGTTTGTCTTAAGGATATGCAGAAACACCATCAAGGCTGGTTTGGAAAAGGCTTTGCATGCCAGACACAGGTCACCTATGATCAGTCTGCATGAGACTGAGTACAGGGATAGGGCTTTCAACCTATCTGTATAGGAAACGTGTTGCTGACCCTGGATTTGCCTGGTCAGGAATCTCTGTGGTCTCTGCAACTGCTGCATTTGGTTGGCAAGGCACATGCCAAAGGAGCCATTGTACTCGGTAATATGTTTGATAAGGGTGGAGTACAGAGATGTTGTGGCCTCCTGATTCCTGGATGATATACCCATATATGTGAGGTGGGCCATGTAGACAGCCTTCTGTAAAATGGTGCCAACGTGGTGGGAAACTGTCAGGTTGCAATCAACCTTACTGCCGAAGTCACCTCACACCTGATTGCATGCTCAGTACATTGTTAAGACTGTCATAATTAGTGTAGATAACATCTACCACAACAGAGAAAATTATGCATCTCCTGGCATTCACTTTGAGGCAATGCTTCTGGCACCAGTCATTAATTTGGGTAAGGGCCTCTTGGAGGATGCTCACATCAGTAGGGGAATGTAAGACAGTGGCCTGCTTGCAATCATCTGTAAACCTGGTCAGCCACAGACCACTGGTTTTGTCTTGTACTTCAGAAACATATATCTCAAACAGTACAGGCCCCCCCAGACCAATCCTTGAGGTACACTGCTCTGTAAGAGTTTACTACTAGAGGTGGCTTCCAGTACTTTGACTGAGTTGGTACTATTATTGAGCCACTTAGCTACCGATCTGGTAATATACAGGTTGATGCCTAGTTGTGTAGACTTATGTATCATGGATGACTGGGGATTATTGTCAGAGGTTTTGGCTAGGTGAAGGCAGGCAGTGTGCATCATCTTCCCCTCATCCTTGTGTTTGTTAACTGCTTCAAAGAAGTCAACCAGGTTTAACAGGCCTGATCTCTCCTTGTATGTGTGGTCAAGCATTTTGAGGTTGCCGATGTTCCTGTTTATAAGGTCCTTGATAATGCCTTCCATGCCCTTGCAGATCAGGCTAGTTAGGCTGATGTGCATATGATTGGCTGGGTCAGTGGATTGCTACACCTTTGTGTAGAGGGATGACAGTGGCTGTCCTCTGTGCAGATGGGATGACACTGGTGCTCAGGCTTTGGTTGACTACAGTGTGTAATGAAGCTGAGAGCTCATGTCTGATGTTGTGTAGGATGCAGCCAGGGATGGTATCAGGCCCCATGGAGACTTCCATTTGTTGCCTTTGAGAGGGAATTATGGACCTGCTTCCTGATGATGAGGAAAGGGGGGCAGGTGCTGTGCATGTCCATGTGTACTGATGGGGGGACAGGGGGTGATGATTACACTTGACCTGTCTGCAGCAGGTTGGCTATATCTATGCCTTATGTGTATGTGGTGTTATTGACCACCACTACAGAGTAGATTTGGTTGTTCCCTCTGATACTGCAGACATATGTGAGGAAGGTCTTGTGATTAGCCTTGATGGATGTGTTCAATTTGCACTCAAAGTTAGCCTTAGGGTAATTCACCTGTAATACACCTGTGACCTTATTTGCTTGTTCAGACAAAGGTAACATTGCTTCCAATTTTGCACCTCCTCCTTCTTGATCCTGTCCAGCAATTATGTCCACCTATTATGGAATGTGTGCATTGCAGCTGTCCACTACAGAGGTTTACCCTACCTTGACGGAGATGAGTTTGCCCTGTCAGGTATTGCTGATTGCATACAGGTATGTAGGTGCTCACATCGTATTGTGGTATAGGGTTGGACACTACTGCTAGTTCCAACTGATGGGACAGCAGCTGTAAAGCTACCTATATCTGCTCTGAGGGGATTTATAGTCAGTTTTGGAAAGTGTTTTTTGTTTGATCCTGATAAGTGTGGGCAGGGGAGATGACCTCAAAAGTGATGGCTATTTGGTCAGATCTTACCAAGGAGGATGACACTGTAGGAGTGATACTGTGGCTACTCATGTTGGTTAGGACCAGGTACAGGATATTTCTACCTGTCATAGGTCTTTTGACCAGCTGATCCAATGCATTGGCATTGACAAAGCCAAGGAATCTCTGTGCATTCATGTTCAGGTAGAATAGGTCATGCAGACTATGGTGGGGTAGTTAAAGTCATCCAGGATCACGGTAGAGTGTTGAATCTTAACAGATTCAAGCAAGCCCAGATAGGTGTAGTGGGTGTCCTGAGTCATGGTTGGAGGTCTGTAGCTAGCTATGATTTGAATAGGTGTTTTATCAACAGTTAACTGCACTTGGGATATCTCCCGTGCTTCATACTGTTTGACCAGCCTGGAGGTGTTTATGTGTATGATAAAGTTTAAAACTCCACCTCCTTTGGCTTTGTAGCCCTCCATTTTTGTGTCTAAAGGTATGGTAAGATGAGTAACCTGGCAAGGTTAGTGTGCTCTCCACAGCTTCAAACCAGGCTTCAGTAACTGCACAAATGTCAGCATCCTCCAGGACAAAGTACGCTTGCAATGACATTACTTTCATGCAAGGACTGCTAGCTTCTGTTAGAGCAAGACATCTGGACAAAGGCATACATCAATGGGGGGCAAAGACCAGAAAATAGTGACACTTTATAAATTTAGCTGTAACACACTTAGTTGCTAGCAAGGACGGTTTCACATTCGCAGGAATACTCTGAAGGATATGACATCTGTCATTCAAATGTATGCTATTATGTTATACTTCAGTCTTTACTGGGTTGCCAGTGATTTGCCAGGCAAAACACAACTGTATGAGGCATTGACTATAAATATGAGACAAATATGTGGTCAGTCTGCAAAACTCTGGACAGTTGAAAGGTATGAGCTCAGTATATAACATACAGTTCAACACACACTTCTGCACCAGTTGTTTACTATGCATACCCTATATCGGTCTCTTACATTTGTACGACAAGCATATATATCATAGTAGCATTTGTAGGTGACATATGAACATCTACAACATCCCAGGTAGCTGGCCAAGCAGTGTCACAGTCAGTATTGGACAACAGACACTCCAGTAGTAATCATATTTGAGCTGACCTTTGCAGGGGTGACTCGGGGGCCAGAGCTGTGAGCTATGTCACTGCAGACAGGGCCAGCAGGAATGGCCATGAGTGCTAGACAGCAACATATGAGTCCAGAACATCTTGTTGAGCCCTATTTTTTAACTTCCTATTTCAGATTATTGCATCCCCCTTCTGCATTCCATTATATGCTTAATTGATTGACATACCTGTTATAGTGCTGAAGAGTTTTCTCAGAATAATGCAAATGTTTAGGTTTGTGTAGCCACAGTCTGTCTTTGTGTAGAAAGGTTCAAACCTGTTTTGCATAGGCAGCAGCTTGCTTTTTGTAGGTAATGCTCATGAGCAGGTGATGGTCTGTGCACCAATTGGTGTCTTCCACTTCCTAATTGCATCTAGAACAGCTGTGTTGTCTTTCCATTAGCCAATGCCATAACAACACAGTGCTGTAATTAGGTCCTTCATGTGATTCTTGTCCCTTTTCCTTGCCTGTGAGGAGAACATTATGGAGGTGTGGGGGCTACAGCTTCACAGAAGGTAGGTGGAAATACCTCGTAGAACAAGAAATGTGGAGAAAGCCCAACAAAATGGGGGACAAAGTTCCAGAATTAGGTACATATTGTAAGTAAGTATTGCTGTTATACACTTAGAAGATTGCTAGATTAACAGGGTTTGTCTGGACATGCATTTTCTGCATGACTTGACGTCTGACAGTGATATGTCTATGACATACCTCTCAACTGTCCAGATTTCCACAGAATGCTGAGAGGTTTGCCTCTTATGTTTTGCCTGTTCCTCAGACAATTTTTGTTTTTGAGAAATCAGTAGGATAATGTGAGGATTGAAGTCACTAAATGTTGACATCCATTTGTGTTTCAGACTTCATATCCTTCAGAGAAGTTATGTTACAACAAACCCTGTAACACCAGCAACTGTTTCAGTTTGTAACACCATTATGTAAGATGTGCCCTTTTTTCGGCCCTTTGTCCCCCAAGTATGTCAGGCTTTGTCCAGATGTCTTGCAGTAAGAGGTTCAGAAGTATGGTATATCATTATTTAGTGGCTTCACTCCTGATATCATCCCAGTGATTTAGCAGACTCCCAGATGTGTTATGAGGCAGTGACCATAAATATGGTCCCACACCATGGACATTCTGTGGAAATCTATACCGTTGAGAGTTATGTATGTCTGGCCATTGTTACCAGACTGTCAAGATTGTATAGCAGTGTAGTGTGTAAATGTTTGTTGGGCTGTGTAGGGAGAGGGAAAGATGTGAGCATCATAGATCCTTTTCTATCTGACTATGCATGCTGCTACAGCTGCTGATGGTCTATCAGCTGTATATGTTTGTAGGGGCAGACTGAGAAATGTCCTGTAAAACCTCAGGATTCCCAGTACAATGTGACTTGGGGCAGTATATGTAGATGTAGCATGTGACTGGCAATCAGTATATGTTTGTTCAAATAGTTGTTATACTCTAGAGTTCATTTGGGGTACTGGTATGTTGTTGTGACTGTGGTGGAAATGGTTGTGGGTGGACAATTTCTCACCAATGTCTGCTTTTCCCTAAGGTTACATCCCTGTAGTGCATGATATATTTGCAAATGCATGAGTAATTCTCCAGAGCTGATTTGGGGTGGTGTTTTGTTGGTCTGACTGTAATTCAGAAGGTGCTGGGTGAGATGGTTGGCAGCTCTCATTGTTATTTCCCTTCTGTTATATGACTGCGGTCATACCTCTCCACTGTCCAGATTTCTATACACTGTCCAGATGCGTAGCTCATATTTTTGGTATGGTCCCCATAACATTTGTGAGTTTCTGACAAATCACTGGGATAATGTTAGCATTGACATCACTACACGATGACTATCATTTGTGTTTCAGACCTGAAATCTATCAGAAAATATGTTAAAACAAACTGTGATACTCTAGCAAACATCTAAGCGTATAACAGCCATATTTCAAATATGTCATTATTGTTTGGCCTTTATCCCCACACTTTGTCAGGCTTTTTTCAGATGTCATGCAGTAAGAGACTGAGTATATATACATCTATTTATATATATATATATATATATATATATATATATATATATATATATATATATATATATATATATATAAAAGTACTAATTCCACAGGCATTTCACACTGAGCTAATTGGAGGAAGGGCACTGAGCAAATCCTGATCTGTGATATATAACATTAAGTATCCTGTTTTTTTTTTTTTGCTTTTTGCTTATTTTTATGAGTTATTTACAGCACTTTTATTGTCTGCTGCATACTTTTCTAACTAGTTTCACTGTGTGTGAGGTATTAACTGGAAATTTTCTACATTGGTTAAGCACCTGTTTGGGTTTGTTTGTTCTGATTTCCTGCCAAGGAATGTATCATATAGCTTATTTGTTTGCAGTTAAAAGCATTCTCTAGAGTCTCATTGCTCATTTATCTGTTTAAAGCTTTAATTTACTGCTTTTCTGCTGTGATAAACATTTCTGCAGTTTTTTCTACCTAAGTAGTGTGGGTAGTTATAGCATTGTCCATATTCAGGCTTGCGTTTTGGGCCTACTTGTTTGTTTGTAGAGGCTGTGTGTCTGAGCACATGTTCCGGGCCATCTTATTTTAGCCAAAGCCATTCTTGCATTTCAGTGAGAGGGGAGTGTTTATGGTCATTGACTGACTGGAGTTACTTGGACTATGGCTTGGAGTAAGCACCTCATTGGTTCTTTCGAGCTTTTTTTAAAGTTGTTTCAGGTTTCAACTTTCTGTTACTTAAGAAGTTAACTTATGAGTGTTTCTGCCATTTCACAGTGAGCTAATCAGAGGAAGGGCACTGAGCAAACCCTGATCTGCGATATATAACATTAAGTATCCTGTCATTTACTTATTTTTACGAGTTATTTATAGCACTTTTATTGTCTGCTGCCTGCTTTTCTAGCTAGTTTCACTATGTGTGAGGTATTAACTGGAAATTTTCTACATTTGTTAAGCACCTGTTTGGGTTTGTTTGTTCTGATTTTTGTCTCCCACCCTCCCTCTCTATTGGTATCCTGTTCTTATACTTGGTGGCTTTGCAGTTGCCTGCCCCTACTGTAAATTTGATCTGGGACACTCCTCTCAGTTTAGTGTCATTACCTCATTCTACCTAATATAGCGAGAACATTTGAGAAGGCCAGCCCACATAGTTCTTAACCTTGAGTTATCTTCTGCTCCTCCTTACTCCCTTTCCACTTTACAGAAAAAAAAAATTGTAACCTTGTTTCCTGCCTTTCCTGTAAGTAGTCAAGTCCAGATACAGATTTGCTGTATCCAGGACTGTAAGCTTCTGAGCCACCGCCGCTTAGCTAAGGTTAAATTATTCTCGGCTCCATAAAGTCTGCTTTTCAAATTTCCCTTAGAAGTAGCCAGTTTTTTAGTCTTAGCATTCAAATGCATTTCTTTGAGCTCAGCACTTGTTCAGAACTTGTTGTAAGCACTAAATAAGCTACAAATGACTACAGCACTCAACTTTACTGACTTGTCTAGAGGAAAACAGGTTTTAGTACTTAATAAAAAAGCACCTATCCAGGCATGTCTAAGGGTCAGCTCCCAATGTTTACTCCTGTCTACCTGATGAATATGGGCATCTTGGGGCAATGCAACAATTGCCTCATGTACACAGACAACCCTCTCCTCCTACCACCCAACACTACAACCTGTGAGAGATGCACTTATATAGCCAAACTGGAAGCAAATCTCTCTTCACCCAAGACTGGACTAGACATTCAAGAGAAGAGGGTAAACATTTGCACCACACCACACTCATCACATAGTCCCTCAAAACCTACACCACCAAAACACACACATAGAAACACAAAACACACACCTACATTCACGGAGGCTCTCAATAAAAATCTGCTCAAGCAAGAGGGACATCCAAAGCAGAAACGCAAGCAATCTCTACCCCCCAACACAACTCAAATGATGCATAGCCCACAAACTCAGTGTGCCACTCAACCACAGCCCATAAGGCATAACAACGTACCCAACACTCTAGTCATAGGTTACACTATAGTCAGGCACATTGATATTCCACTCACCAGGCTAAACAAAGAGAAAGTTACTGTCAGCTGCCTGTCGGGTGCCAGGAGCACCCACATAGGTTCATAGGTAGGTGCTAAGATATCAGCCCAAGGGCCTAAGTAAGCCTAGCAAAAAAGGTTCCCTGGCTTACGCCATGCAAGAAAGTTAATTTTCTGTGACCCTGTCAAGCAGAGCCACACAAGTGATCCCCGGAGTGTATTTCTTATTTCTTGAAGAGTGCTAATGAGGAACTTTGGTTGACATAGATGGGTAGCTTGTTCCAGGGTATAGGAAGTCCATGGGACAGGAATATATCCCTCCAGCATGCCCTGCTTATTGTGGAGACAAGGTTTACGTCCCTAGAGCATGTAGCTTGGAGGGATTGGGATTTCTTTAGGTGTAACATGTCCAACAGCTCTGGGTTTAACATAGCTTTATATGTTAGGCAAAGATCTCCTCGGTGTAGGCAATATTCTACAGAGAAAAGCTGGAATTTTTTGAGGTGGTCAGTGTAGGGCATCTGTTTGAGGCCAGTAACCCTCTTTGTGAGTTAATTCTGTGGACTTTCCATCTGCTGCAGATGTCTTGTGAGGTACATTCCAAAAGGGGTGTTGTACTCTATTATGGGTCTAATGAATGCCGAGTAGAAAAGAACAATTACCTCTTTTTTCCTGGATAAGAACCCTTTTGTGATGAGGTGTGCCACACAGAAGGATTTCCTGACTACTGTGGTGATGTTATTATCAAAGATGAGACTAGAGTCCACCTGGGTCCCAAGGTCTCTTATCACACATTCGGCATTAAGTAGACTGCCGTTTATGTGGTAGTTCATGGGTACAGAGTTTTTACCAAAGGGGATGACAATGCACTTTTTGGTATTGAGCTTGAGGCCATGACTCTGACACCAAGCATCTGTTTCATTGAGGCCCTTCTGCAGGATGTCCACATCATTTGAGGACTTGACTATGGCTCCTAGTTTGCTGCCATCTGTGAACTTCATTAGCCAGAGGCCTTCTGTGTTAGCCTGTTCTTCAGAGAAGTGGATACCAAACAGGAGAGGTCCCGGGACTGAACCTGCGGTAATATAAAGCACGCACTCAGGTCACTCCACAACACGTACAAATATGACTGTCATTGTCCAAGTTGGTGTGAATGACCTGAGACATACCTCCCTGGACTACATGAAAAGAGACATGAAGGAGCTGTCCGATCATGTAGCCCAGTCAGATATGACCCTACCCTGAGTAGCATCCTGCCATCACCCAGAATTATACCACAGTGCAAGGACAAAATGATTGACTTCAACAATTGGCTAAGCTACTGGTGTCATTCTAAGGGGATCCAGTATCTGTCTGCCTGGGATGACATGATCGACAGACCATGATGCTTTGACAAAGATGGCCTGCACCTGTCACCCTTGGTATTTTGGATACTGGCTAAGGCTTTTGCCACCCCTATAGTGCCTTTTTTAGGAAAGGTTCAAATGACAAACTCAGCACTGTAACAGGTACAAGCAAGCAAATTCTGAGGGTAATGCTACTCAATGCTAGAAGTCTAAACCTTAAAATGCACTCACTTGAGGCACTCCTTAAAAGGGAGAACATCGAAATCTATGCAGTGACAGAGACCTGGTTCAAGGCTCTAGAGAGCACCCCTGCATAACAAGGGTATAATTCATACCACACCTTTTGGCCACTTAACCTGGACTGAAACACTAAAGCCAGAGGCGTGTTCATAGTCATTAAGGATATCCACACCTCAAGGCTAGCTGCTCAGCATAATGCATCCGAGATTATCCAAGTACAACTAACTCTGGGCAAGACCACAATACAAATTGTAGCATGCTACAGATCCCCCACCATGCCCCAGTATTCCCACTCTTCATTTCTTCATACACTGGAAAATATTAGGGTACAACCTAACACCCTAATAATGGGGGATTTCAACTACCCACCATTAACTGGGAAAACTATTCATGTGCCTACTCTTTTGCTTAATGTTTTCTGGAATTCATAAATTCCAACACCTTGGATCAACTTACCCACACCCCCACCACGGGCAGCAATATCCTAGACCTGGTCATTACCAACATGGGCAACCAGTGTTCCACACCAGAGGTCAATAACTCATTGGTCAGATCTGACCACAAGCTAATCACCCTAGACATCCACATCCCGCCCCCACCCCCCATTAGGGAAACCACCATAAAAATATTCTACAAAGCCAACTTCACGCTTCTTAAGACAGAAGTGGCAAACTTCATGACAATCATGCAGATGGACAATAGAGGTACAACTGTTGAATCCTACACAAATGCACTTTATAAGCACTTACACAAGTACATGAATCATGCAATCCCTAACACAACCAAGATGCTATCCTCCAAAAAAAGGAAGCCAATCTGGTGATCCCCTGCCATAAACAAACTTTACAACAGAAGAAAGAAACTGTTGCAAAAAAGAGTAAAATCTCATGATTGGAGGA
Source organism: Protopterus annectens (assembly GCF_019279795.1). Taxonomy (NCBI): domain Eukaryota; kingdom Metazoa; phylum Chordata; order Ceratodontiformes; family Protopteridae; genus Protopterus; species Protopterus annectens. Next base: position 86,543,799 of record NC_056728.1, read on the forward strand.
ACTCCCTGGTCAGCCTCTTTAAAAAGCTGAGATCCCTCATAAAGTCCTCTAAAGCTAGTTATGAAAACAAAATCACCACTGATTCTAAAGACAACCATAAAGCTTTCTATAACTGTCAAGAATCTCAATGGCAACACTCAGATCTGTTCTGAGTTACTGCACAATGGCACTACATATACAGAACCAAATGATATTGCCAACATCTCTCACCCCCTAAAGGGCCCATCATTATACCAGAAGAATGTAAATTTCCTGTAATCATGGTTGCACAGGTAATAAACACACTCTCCATAGCCAAGAACACAGCATCCATGGGGCCTGACAAGATCCCAGGCTGTGTTCTACATGAACTACAGAACAAACTCACATCCCACCTAAGTACCATGTTCAATCATAGCTTCAACTCAGGCTTTCTGCCCACTGAATGGTGAACAGTGATGGTTATCCCATTCCACAAAGAGGGAGCCACCATGGACCCACAAACTACCTCTCCATTAGCCTGATGAGCCTGGTCTGCAAGGCTATGGAACTTATCATCATTGAACTTATAAACAATGAGAGTGGTAATCTCCAAACTCTGGACCCCAACCAGTTAAGGTTTGTAAAAGGCAGATCATGTCTCCTAAACCTGATAGACTTCTTTGAAGCTGTAACCAAAGCTATATATGAGAGTAAGGTGGTTCACACAGCCTATCTACATCTCACCAAGGCTTTCAACACCATCCCCACTCTGGAATTATAGATAAACTCACTAAACTAGGCATAAATCCCTATGTCATAAGATAGGTTGCCAGCTGGCTCACTGACAGAACCCACACTGTGAAAGTAGCAGACTCCAAATCCGATTTCAGACCAGTGACAAGTGGAGTACCACAAGGTTCAGTCCTGGGTCCTTTCCTGTTTGGTATCTACTTCTCAGAAGTACAGGCTAACAGAGAAGGTCTTTGGCTAACAAAGTTCGCAGATGACTGCAAACTAGGAGCCATAATCGAAACTCCTAATGATGTGGACATCCTACAAAAGGGGCTCACTGAGAGAGATGCCTGATGTCAAAGCCATGGCCTCAAGCTCAATGCCAAAAAGTGCATTGTCATCCCTTTTGGTAAAAACTCTGTACCTATGAACAACCACATAGGCGGTAGTCTACTTAACACTGAAAGTGTGATAAGAGACCTTGGGACACAGGGGGACAGTAGTCTCTCCTTTGATAATCACATCACTACAGTAATCAGGAAGTCCTTCTGCATGTCACACCTCATCACAAAAGGTTTCTCATCCAGGAAAAAAAAGGTCATTGTTCCCCTCTACTTGTCACTCATTAGACCCATTAGAGAGTACAATGCCCCTTTTGGTATGTACCTCATAAGACATCTACAGCAAATAGAAAGGCCACAAATGTAACTCACAAAGAAGATTACTCTCCTCAAACAGATGCCCTATGCAGTTTGTCTCAAAAAACTCCAGCTTTACTCTGTCGCATATCGCCTACTCAGAGGCGATCTCTGCCTAACATACAAAGCTATGTCAAACCCAGAGCTGTTGGACATGCTCCACTTAAAGAAATCCCTCTGAGCTACATGCTCTAGGGACCTAAACCTTGTCACCACAATAAACAGAACATGCTGGGGGGATAGATTCCCTCCCCAGAGACTTCCCATACTCTGGAAAAAACTACCTATCTATATCAAACAAAGGTCCTCATTAGCACTCGTCAAGAAAAATCTTGATAATTGGATGGGAGATAGGAAATTCACCCTGGGGATCACTTCTGTGGCTCCGTTGGACAAAGGCACAGGAAAATAATTTTCTTGGGTAATGAAAGCAAGTGTACCTTTTTGGCTAGGCATATATAGGCCCTAGGGCCAATAGCCTAGTACCTACCTATGACCCTATGTTGGATGACCATCCTGTATGATGTAGTTACTGAAGAATTTCTAATTTGCACAGCTCCTATGGAGTAGTGGTTGCTGCTGTGACTGGAGTGCACAGGGTCCTTGGTTCAAGACTTGATAGGGATAACTATTTTCATTCATGTTAAATGGCCATAATTCATGATATGTTTGTAAAGCATTACACATCCCCATAATTCAGATGGTGTAGTGGTACATTGCTGTGATTGTAGTGCACAGTATCACGGGTTCAAGACTTGGCAGGTCTGCTTGTTTTGTTGCTGGGCAGAGCAAGGACTGATGGAGACAGAGTGATTAAAGCATTTTAAGCAGTTGTAAGCAGGTTTGCACGGTTTTGCGAGAAGCTAAACTCTGCTAACATATGGTTAAATCTCACTAAGCTGAGTTGAACAGTGCTTAAATAGGTAAATGCTGAGCACTGCTTAACAATGTGCAAATCTGTTTAGCTGAGCTGACTGTTGCTTAGAATTTAAGTCAAAGCAATGTTTAAACTGGCTACGCATAGCTGAGCACTGCTTAATATTGCTCAGTTTTCATTTAAAAAATAGGATTGTATATTAATTCATCATTACTGACATACTAACTGTATGTGATTTTCTTTACATGACATCCCCCTATGTGCTTCCATTACATTACCTTGGGTTGTGGCTATACTGCATGGGACACTTGTATATACATGAGTGATTTCACATGTTATATGCAGTCACACTTCCATTTTGAACCAGCTGCTCTACCCTGGGTAACAAATATCAATTACTACATAATTTAACATAAAAAAAATAATTTTAAAAATTAAAATAAAAATAAAAGGCCTATCTTTGTACTCAAACCATGAACTTCTGCATGCAAAGCTGGGACTCGAACTACTACATTATCTTGTTTTTAAGGATTTTGGCTTTGCATTTGTATTTAGCTCCTATGAGATGTTTAAGGAATGCTGAGCAGAGGGTCGTAATGTACAAACCTACTCAGCTACTCTTAAACTTAACTTAGGATGGAAAAAAATTAATAAAAGCACTTTAATTACATATATCAATACTACTTGTAAGTCACATTTTGTAATGCACTACCTGTCATTCTATTAAAAGTCTAAGTCTGTATGAGAGTTATCAGGATTGAAGTCATTACATAATGGCATACATTTGAGTTTCAGACTTCTAATCCTTCCCTACATGCTGTTATGTTAATACAGACCCTGTTCCTCTATCAACTTTCTAAGTTTACAAGGGCAATATTTATGATCTTTCAATATTTGTCCACCCATCATTTTAGGCTTTGGCCAGTTTTTTGCTCTAAGAGGTTGAGACATGTTAAAGGTGCCATATGACACTTTTGCTTTGCAGGGGATATGTGACAGTACCTGCCACACACCCACTGCATTGCTTCCAATTTAAATAGCTGCTTTCAGTGTTCATGGACACTAACAGCAGTTAGAAAGTGCCATGTGGCACTTTGACAATGCAGGGGGTGTGTGGCAGTACTTGTCACACACCCGCTGCATTGCTTCTTTTTGAAATACCTGCTTTCAGTGTCTGCGGACACTGACAGCAGTGAGAAAGTGCCGTACAGCACTTTGATAATGCAGGGGGCGTGTGACAGTACCTATCACACACCCCCTCCATTGCTTCCTATTTAGATTTCCTGCTTTCAGTGTCTACAGACACTAAAAGAAGTTAAAAAGTGTTGTACAGCACTTTCAAAGTGCAGGGGGCATGTTGGATGCGCGAGCACTACTGGAACATTCCCCCTGCACTCAGTAATGTTCATACTTGCAAAGCCGTTATCAGGAGCATGTCTTCATTAATATGTAAGGTGCACTACTGATAAGGCTATGCAGAAGTGGACACCATTCACTCCATGCAGGAATAACACTATTCCTGCACGGAATTTATTGAATACTGTGGATATTGTTACAAATTGACAAAAGCGTATGTTGCTAATATATATGCTGATCCAGGGTCAGAACCTAGTAAATATGATGCTATAAGGGTTATGGTACATAATTTCTACATGCTGAGAGTTGTTTCTGATAGGAAAACAGAGGCATGGACTCCATAGTAACAATTTTGGAACAACTACTTCTAGGGGATATTTAATGGCTGTTATTTTCCCAAAATGTCAGATTAACATTTTCCTGAATCCTGGACCATAAAATGATTGCATCAAGGAATCTCAAGAGACAGTAACTCTGACAGGAGAAACTAGGTTGAAAGTTGTCCCTGGAAGAAAAATCTTGATGAGTGGATGGGAAATAGGAAATACATCCCGGGGATCACTTGTGTAGCTCTGCTCAACAGTGGCACAGGAAAATAATTTTCTTGGGTGGAGTAAGCCGGGGAACCTTGTTGGCTAGACGTACTTAGGCCCTTGGGCTGATAGCCTAGTACCTACCTATGAACCTATAGGTTCATAGGTTCATAGGTAGGTACTAGACTATTGGCCCTAGAGCCTATATAAACCTAGCCAAAAGGTACCCTGGCTTTCACCACCCAAGAAAATTATTTTCCTTTGCCACTGTCAAGCAGAGCCACAGAAGTGATTCCTGGGGTGAATTTATTATCTCCCATCCAATCATCAAGATTTTTCTTGAAGAGTGCTAATCAGGAGCTTTGTTTGATATAGATAGGTAGTTTGTTCCAGAGTATGGGAAGTCTTTGGGACAGGAATCTATCCCTCCAGCATGTTCTGTTTATTGTGGTGACAAGATTTAGGTCCCCAGAGCATGTAGCTTGGAGGATTGGGATTTCTTTAACTGGAGCATGTCCAAAAGCTCTGGGTTTGACATAGCTTTGTGTGTTAGGCAGAGATCGCCTCTGAGTAGGCGATATGCGACAGAGTAAAGCGGCAGTTTTTTGAGATGGTCTGCTTAGGGCATCTGTTTGAGGCTGGTAATCCTCTTTGTGAGTTATTTCTGAGGCCTTTCCAGCTGTTGCAGATGTCTTGTGAGGTACATACCAAAAGGGACACTGTACTCTATAATGGGTCTAATGAGTGATGAGTAGAGGGGAACAATGACCTCTTTTTTCTGGATGAGAAACCTTTTGTGATGAGGTGTGCCACGTAGAACGATTTCCTGACTACTGTGGTGATGTGATTATTAAAGGAGGGAATACTGCCCACCTGTGTCCCAAGGTCTCTTATCACACTTTCAGTGTTAAGTAGACTACTGCCTATGTGGTAGTTCATAGGTACAGAATTTTTACCAAAAGGGATGACAATGCACTTTTTGGCATTGAGCTTGAGGCCATGGCTTTGACACCAGGCATCTGTCTCAGTGAGGCCCTTTTGTAGGATGTCCACATATTTTGGAGTTTTGATTATGGCTCCTAGTTTGCAGTCATCTGCAAGTTTTGTTAGCCAAGGACCTTCTATGTTAGTCTGTACTTCTGTGAAGTAGATACCGAACAGGAGAGGACCCAGGACTGAACACTGTGGTACTTCACTTGTCACTAGTCTGAAGATGGATTTGGAGTCTGCTACTTTCACAGTGTAGGTTCTGTCAGTGAGCCAATTGGCAACCCATCTTGTAACATAGGGATTTATACCTAGCTTAGTGAGTTTAACTATAATTCCAGAGTGGGGCATGGTGTCAAAATCCTTGGCGAGATCTAGATAGGCTGTGTGAACCACCTTACCCTCATCTACGGCTTTGGTGACTGCTTCAAAGAAGTCTATCAGGTTTAGGAGACATGATCTACATTTTACAAACTGAACTGGGTGGGGTCCTGAGTTTGGAGATTACCAATGTCATTGTTTATAAGTTCCATGATGATATGTTCCATAGTCTTGCAGACCAGGCTCATAAGGGCTAATGGGGCGGTACTTTCCAGGGTCCATAGTGGCTCCCCCTTTGTGGAGTGGGATAACTGTTGATGTGCACAGTTCAGTGGGTAAATAGCCTGAGGTGATGCTATGATTGAACATGGTACTTAGGTGGGGTGCCAGTTCAATCTGTAGTTCATGTAGAACACAGCCTGGGATGTTGTCAGGTCCCATGGATGCTGTGTTCTTGGCTTTGGAGAGTGTGTTTTTTACCTGTGCAGCCGTGATTACAGGAACTTTGCATTCTTCCGGTATAGAGATGGGCTCTTTAGGGGATGAGAGGGGGGTAAAGTTAGTACTGAACCTATCTGCCAGGATGTTGGAAATATCAGTTGGTTCTGTATATTTGGTGCCATTGTGCTGTAACTCAGAGTAGATCTGAGTGTTGCCATTGAGATTCTTGACATAGCTATAGAATGCTTTGTGGTTGTCTTTTGAGTCAGTGGCAATTTTGTTTTTGTAACTAGCTTTGGAAGATTTTATGAGGGATCTCAGCTTCTTACTGAGGCTGACCAGGGAGTTTCTCCAATCATGGGATTTTACTCTTTTTTGCAACAGTTTCTTTCTTCTGTTGTAGAGTTTGTTTATGGCAGGGGACCACCAGATTGGCTTCCTTTTTTTGGAGGATAGCATCTTGGTTCTGTTAGGGATTGCACGATCCATGCACTGCTGTAAGTGCTTATAAAGTGCATTTGTGTAGGATTCAGCAGTCATACCTCTATTGTCCATCAGCATGAGTGTCATGAAGTTTGCCACTTCTGTCTTAAGAAGCGTGAAGTTGGCTTTGGAGAAATGTTTTACGGTGGTTTCCCTAATGGGGGATGGGGGTGGGATGTGGATGTCTATGGTGATTAGCTTGTGGTCGGATCTGACCAATGAGGAACTGACCTCTGGTGTGGAGCACTGGTTGCCCATGTTGGTAATAACCAGGTCTAGGATATTGCTGCCCCTGGTGGGGGTGTGGATAAGTTGATCCAAGGCATTGGAATTTATGAATTCCAGAAAACATTGAGCACAAGAGTTGGTACATGAGTAGTTTTCCCAGTTAATGGTGGGGTAGTTGAAATTGCCCATTATTAGGGTGTTAGGTTGTACCCTAATATTTTCCAGTGTATCAAGAAATGAGGAGTGGGAATCCAGGGGCATGGTGGGGGATCTGTAGCAAGCTACAATTTGGATTGCGGTCTTGCCCAGAGTTAGTTGCACTTGGATAATCTCGGATGCATTATGCTGAGCAACTAGCCTGGAGGTGTGGATATCCTTAATGAATATGGACATGCTTCCACCTTTAGTGTTTCGGTCCAGGTTAGGTGGCCAAAAGGTGTGGTATGAATTATAGCCTGGTAATGCAGGGGTACTCTATGGAGCCTTGAACCAGGTCTCTGTCACTGCAGAGATATTGATGTTCTCCATTTTAAGGAGTGCCGTGAGTGAGTGAATTTTGAGGTTTAGACCTTATGTCTATGCCTATGAATGTGAAATTTGGAAGTTACCAGCCTGAAGTCTAAGGAGGGAAGGGTGTGTGTGTCAAAACCTATAAAACAACTGCAACTTGTATTTTGTTTTAAAAATCCTCTGTAAAGAGCATCTGCAAGAATGTAGTGTATTTGCAAAAGTTATTAGAAAGAAATGGACTTCTTTACCTTTTTGAAACAAGGAAGCATTTTTTTTCTGTTTTCACAAGTAAATCAAACCATTGTAGCTTTTGGAAATGCTATTTCAGAAAATGGTTTATTATTAATACTACAATATGTTAAAATAAGTATATAGACACATGCACACAAACACACACACCTTCACAGACATGCATATTAATTTGTACTGATATTGAAATGTCTTTGAAAATGGCTGTATGCAACAGGGTTAAAATACAATAAAGAAATGTTAGTGTGTGTGGTAATTATATTGTTCCATAGGACAGGCAAGCTCTCTTAGCATTCAGCAACTTTGGTTATTAAGCCTAATACACTCATGCTACAATTCTCTCCTCATGGTCACACAAACTCAAAAATGAATATTGCAGTTATCGCCTTGGTCATGTATCATAATAATGAGAATAATAAATAAGAGTGATGGGGGAGACTGTCACCACACCACTCGGGAGCAGTGAGATTGTTCCTCTGCAAAGGCATTGGTCAGCATGGCATGTTATCATTACACATGAAATTTGTTTTATGATCCATGCCTCATATTACTGGTGTTCTAAAGAATGGCATTTTTATCTTAATATTTTGAGAAATACTATTTTTAGTGATAATAAAGTGTTGTGCTCTGTGTTAGACCACATGCACTCATAGCAATGTTCCAATATTCATTGCCCAAAAATAATGCAGTTGGGAAGTTAGTTAAAAACATGCATGACATGGATTCTTTTACTCTATTTCCTGTTCCTCTGTTTTTGCCCTTATGCAACCATGTTTCTCAGCAGATCAGCACAACTGACAATTAGACCATTTAAGCTTTATTTTTGTAAGTAAAAGGAAAGAGGAGCTCTTATTGTTTGACAGCACATTGGTGATGGCATGATAATCCTAGCATGATATTTTCTACCAATGCACTGAGACTTTACAACCACAGAAATGCAAGGGCAATCTATGGCTATACAGTGCCATGGGCTGTGAGTTCTTATAAAGAATTTGAGTCAGTATTTATTGACCCACTGATCATCAAATCCCTTTCGTCAACATCAGATTTAGAGAAGCTTGGGGATGAGACAGCAAATATGCTATGGTTAGACGTATCCACCTCACAATACCCTTATTAATGCCTGTTCCTGAGCTTCACTGCAAAAGGAGTCATTGTCACAGCCTTAATAAGCCACAGATTGATGACTATTGTGTTGATTAAGTTACATGTACCCTGTGGAAGAGACTGTGTTTATTCTTACTGTTCTGTGTACCTGCAGCCAAATTATGGCATTGTCAGCAAAAATCAAATAGCTATTTCAGATTAGTTTAGGTTGCATACCGTTTTCATACACACACACACACACACACACACACACACACACACACACACACACGCACACGCACACGCACACGCACACGCACACAAGCACAAGCACAAACATGCCTATAACCCATCATAACTAGTTGCAAAAGCCTGTTTCAAGAGAAAGAAAGTCTATTTTACTTCCAAAAACAATATCTCATGATATGTAACTTGTTTACATCTGATGCAGTGAATTTTCTCTCTGAAATCTTGCT